>NW_026884771.1:0-59153 GCF_032173495.1 Musca vetustissima | reverse complement strand
AAAATAATTTACATTGCCAACCATTTATAACATAATTCTCTTTTTGCATATATTTATAGCAGTTGTATGGGAGAACAAGTAATAATTTGTTTACTTTGACTGGTAACATTGCAGCGAAAGTAATATAATTTCGCTTTAAGAAAAAAAAAAACAATAGCTTGATTTATATTTTTTTTATTTTTATCCGCACATCATCTTAAAAAACTAACCACTAAAGACGGGGCCGACTATATGATACCCTTCAACACTTTGGGTATATTCAACAGATGAATCCTGAAAGAGGTCGCATTTTTGAAGGACCATTAACATGAAATTGGATCCATAAAATGTCATTCTGCAACCTATACTAAATTTTTCATTTGTTCAGATATAGAGTTGCTTTAGTACACTTACTTACTTACAGAACGGGTGTTCCATAAGCCGAGCTTAAAAAAGATTTCCAAGCACGTCGGTCTTGTGCGCAAGTCCACCAATTTGGAAGACCACGTTCCAAGATGTTGTTTTCTACTTGGTCTTTCCATCTAATTCGTGGCCTTCCCCTTCTGCGGGAACCATCAGTAGGCTCATTTTTATATGCCTTTTGAGCTGGGGCATTTTCATTCATCCGCACAACATGGCCTATGTCGATGTCCGCGTATAAATTGTAAAGCTCGTGGTTCATTCGACGCCGATATTCAGCGTCGACGCAGATCGGCCCGTAGATCTTTTGGAGAATTTTTCTCTCAAACACCCCAAGAGCTGCCTCATCTGCTTGCACAAATAACCATGCTTCTGATCCATATAATAGCACGGGTAGTATCAGCGTCTTGTAAAGTGTGAGTTTGGTCTGGAGGGAGGTGGCCTTGTTTCTAAACTGCTTACTTAGACAATAGCAGCATCTGTTGGCCATCACAATCCTTCTCCGAATTTCAAAACCGATGTCATTCGTTTTAGTTAGTTATTTACCAAGGTATATAAAGTCTTTAACTACCTCGAAGCTGTAGTTCTCAAGTTCCACAGTTGGTCCGAGTCTTCTGGACATCTTGCGCGTTGATACCACCAGCTTGGTCTTCTCGCCGATTACTGCCAGACCCACTTTGGCAGACTCCTTTTTAACTTGTTCAAAGGTGGCTGTTACCGCTCGCAATGTTCGACCGATTATATCGATGTCATCGGCGTAGGCGAGTAACATGTCTTGTTTGGTGTACAGAGTGTCATTTCTGTTCACCTTTGTGTCTCGTATGACCTTTTCCAGCAGGATGTTAAAAAGATCACACGACAAACTGACACCTTGTCTGAATCTTCGTTCGGTATTGAAGGGCTCCGATAGGTCCTTTCCTACTTTAACTGCTGACCTTGTGCCACTTAAAGTTATCCTGCATAGCCGTATTAATTTTGCAGGATTGCCGAACGCAGACATGGCTTTAAACACCTCTAAACGGATAGGGCTGTCGAATGCGGCTTTATAGTCGACAAATAGGTGGTATGTGTCGATGTATTTTTCGTGGGTCTTTTCCAGGATTTGACGCAGAGTGAAAATCTAGTCAATGGTGGATTTGCCAGGTCTGAAGCCGCATTGGTATGGTCCGATGATGTCATTGACCATTGGCTTCAATCGTTCACACAGCACACTGGATAGCACTTTATATGCGATGGGAAGGAGACTTATTCCTCTATAGTTGGCACATATCGTCTTGTCTCCTTTTTTGTGCACGGGACCCAGGATGCTGAGGTTCCAATCATTGGGCATGCATTCATCTAGCCAAATTGTGCCAATCAGCTGGTGTATGCTCCTGACCAGCATCTGGCCACCAGGATCTGCTTTGGTACACGATTTACTTAAAATCGGACGAACCTATATGAAAGCTATATCTAAATCTGAACCGATTTCATCAAGAACATGCCGCAAGTTATGTTGTAGTAACTTCAGTACGTTGTGGAAATCGGACGAAAATATTGATGTAGAAGCTAACTAATTCAGTACACTATGCCAAATTTGGTGCAAATCGAATGATATATAGGGACTTTTCCTAGTTTTAATAGGGTTCGTCCTTGGGCCAAATAAGAGACTTATGCCAAATTGTACTTTGTTTACAATTTAACATGGGCAGACCGACAAACGGACGGACGGACATGCATAAATCGACTTAGAAAGTGATTATATGCATATGCATAGGCACCATGTGCCTATCTCGTTTCATTTTGCCTATTACAAAGATATAATAACATGTACCACAGTGTGGCGAAGGGTATAAAAACGTCGGTCGGCCCGAACGTACACGACATAAATACAGTAATAGGCATAATTATTTTGTTCAGAAAATAAAAATAGGTTTCGTTTATTTAAATTTTTTTTTTTAGAGAATACAAATGAGACACGCTGTTTTTTAGTAAAGTTTAGATAAAATAAATATTTAAAAAATATAACAAAAAGGAAATTTAATAAAAAAACATGTTTACATATAACCATTTTAATGGCTTGGCAAAAGTATTTTGACAAAGGAGAAAGGATTAATAAATATTGCATAAAGCTCTATAACAACAAAATACATGTTTAATGTAGAGATTAGTAGAAGGTATAACCTCCGTTAGCAGCAATCACCTTTTGGAGCCGCCTGGGTACGGAATCCACCAGCATTTTCAGCAAGTCCGCAGGAACCTCGTTCCATAGAGCGGAAACTTCTGAAATAGTCTCATCTCGAATTTTATTCAGTGAAATATTTCTCTTTCTCAGTGAAATATTTCTCTCTCTCAAAAACGTTTGAATCAGGACTTTGGGGTGGCCAACTCAGCACATTGAGATCCATATCTTTAAAATTTTCCTTAATCAGTTTACCCCGGTGGCAGGGAGCATTGTCCTGCTGTAAAATAAAATGACGCCCTATTAATATCTGTCCAGAAGGCGTGGTCCCTCAAAATCAATAAATATTGATGTTGGTTCATGTTTCCGACAATTGGTACAAAGTTACCGAGGCCATTACGAGCAATACACCCCCAGAACATGACATTCCCTCCACCATGAGCAACTTTTTGGCACACTGGAGCCTTTGTTTTCCGTTCATGTTGTGGAATTCGTACAAAAAATTTTATTTTTGAAGAATTGTCCACGAAAGTACTCTCATCTGTCCAAAGAACGTTAATCCAGAACTCAACAGGCTTTGAAGCATACTCCCTCGCAAAAGACAAACGCTTTAATTTGTTTTGGTGTGAAATGTATGGGATAACTCTGTTTATGTAAGTTTTAACATTGTTTTCTTTCAAGCGTCGACAGATTGTTTTTTCACTTATTGATTTTGCTGAACTCAAATTCCACTCCTCTGCAGCATTTTTTGGCTTTAGTGTGACGTCTGCTCTAAATTTTCGTAGTATTATCCTATCCACATTAGTTGTTGTTTTTCGTTTCCTTCCTGTTCTTGCTAAATTTTGTACACTATTAGTGTTTCTAAATTTATTTATTTGATAATAAACAGTTTGCGCGATAAATTAAATTCTTTTGCTATATTTATAACAATTACAACAGAATTAAACTTCGAAACTATTGACGATCTTATAAAAGAGCTTATTTCGGCTACTTTTCCAATATTGTTTATGGGTAGTAACTAATTTTATGTTGGAAATATTATAAAGGTTATCCGAACTCTAAAAATACAAAAATAAACTGACTTTT
This sequence comes from Musca vetustissima, assembly GCF_032173495.1. Lineage (NCBI taxonomy): Eukaryota > Metazoa > Arthropoda > Insecta > Diptera > Muscidae > Musca > Musca vetustissima. The sequence continues at coordinate 55,507 of NW_026884771.1, read as the reverse complement.
ACCAAAAGAAGATTGTATAATGACTAAATTAAAGATTTGTCAAAATACTTATGCCACACTCAATAATGATGTAAATTTGATGTTCGATTAGCGGAAAGAGAATGCATAAAGAATTAGTAGAAATATTGCGTGTATTTGTTGTTGTCTCCATTACCACTGAATTGGACATAAACATGTTACAGTTAATCATTGCAATCAAACAAAGAAATTATCAACAAAAAAATTTAAAAATGTCAAAATAATTATGCATATGACTTTACTTAAAATCGATTGGAATTTCATATGACGGCTATGGCAGGGTTCCTTTTATTTAGGCTAACTTATGCGCGCTCCCAAATTCGATAGCAATCTTAATAAGTACGATATGTAGTTTCAGATTGGCTAACAAGTGTAAATTGATTCAAAATGAATTCTACAAAAATTATATTTGCTTCTAGTAACATTTGTTTTATGTTCGAAAATTTATTATCTATATACATATGTATATGAAAATGAATTGTTGTTCGTTAGTCTCGCTAAAACTCGAGAACGGCTGAACGGATTTTTCTTATCTTAGTCTTGAAATGTTCGTGGAGCTTCAGGGAATGTTTAAAAGGTGAGAAAAGATCGAATAAAAGCCGGGAAATCTCTAAAAAGCTGTCTTTTATATTTCCCATACAAATGTTTTCTAAATAAAATGTAGATTCATACATTCAATTTGCTTTTTTTGTCAGAATTTTTTTTTAAGTTTGATAAATTTTAAGTTTTGTCACAAATTAAGTTCCTGCAAGGATTAAGTTTCGATTACCGATGCGTGCGCGAGAACTTTCTTTACTTTTGTGATCCTTTAAGATAGTGACCCTTTGATAGCTACACTATTTTTCGGCAACTTAACGTCATTAATTAATAACGCAAAAATTTGTCTCCCCCAATGCCCCGGAATGAACTATTTTAACTACAACAATGGGTATGGAGACATATACATAAATTGTTGGTAGGAAGATTTTATACAACATGAGAAATTATGGGGGATACCATCATATGGGTGCAACCCGCAAACTTGGACAAATATTCATAATTCTTTGTAAGGAGATTTTGGACTCACCAAATAAAACTACTAATTACAGCTGATTAGGTTGGAAAACGTGCCCAAATCCCCAAAGCATTCTATAATGTGGAGTTCCATTATATGGAGGCTTTTCGGAAGCTTGGCCAAATTTTGTTAGGAAAATATTCTACTCAATAATGGAGTAATGGAAGTTACCTGGATACTTGGGCTAATATTGATAATTTTATGTAGTGAGATTTTCTGTTTAATAAGTATCCCCTATATTAAACTAAAAGCAATTCTGTTGAAAACCGTGCACAAGATCTTCAAAATACCGAATGTTTAGGGTTACCATTATATGGGCGGTACACCGAAACATGGGGCAATATTGATAATATTTGGTACGGACACTTTCTGCGCAATTTCAATGTATGTGCAAATTTTAGAGCACTATCTTAAAGATAACTTAATATTGGGCTATCGTTATGTGAATTATACATCAACAATATTGCTATGCAAGACAACGTTTGCCGGGCCGGCAGTATTGAAATGTTCGTGGAGCTCCAGGGAAGGTTTAAATGGTGAGAAAAAGTAAAAAACCGCGAAAAATTGACAAAAAGTATTTTGCAACATATTTGCATTTTCACGAATTTAGTATCGATCTATTTGAATTGCACCACGTCGTAGTTGTTATTTTGAGATATTTTTGGCGAAAATCGGTAGCGTATCATTCCTTTAAGCCTACATTTGTCAATTATTGAAAATTTTCTAAATATTTATTTTTTTTTTCAATTGGATTGACATTGCATTAAAACATTTTTAGGAGAATACAACAAAGTATATCCGTTATCCCTAATTATAGCCGACTCTATGAGAAAATTCAGTCAATGTCTTTATAGAACCGAAAATGGGGCGGGACCTGTATTTAAATGCTATATCAAAACCTGGTCCTAAATAGATAATTTTTCACCCCCAATATCCCCAAATGACATATTTTATTATGTTGCTATGAAGATTTGACACCACATGAGAAAATGATGGGGATACCATTATATGGGTGCTACCCGGAATCTTGGATCAATATTGATAATTTTTTGTAAGTAGATTTTGTACTCGCTGATCATCCAAAATATAAAATTACAGCCAATTTTGTTCTAACACATGACTAATCCCACCAAAAGAGTGAACTTGTATTGACAATTTTAGTAGGATTCATGCTACCAAATAAAACAACCAATTAATGCTGATTAGGTTGAAAAACGTGTCCAAAACCCCAAAGGATCGTATAATGTGGAGTGCCATTATATGGAGGCATTTCGCCATTTATGGAGGCTTTGTTAGGAACATTTCCTACTCGATGATCATCCAAAATATAAAATGACAGCCAAATACGAAATATACTTGGGCCAATATTGATAATTTTAAGTAGAGATGTTCTGCTCAAGAACTATCCCTTATATTATATTAAAAGCAATGCTGTTGAAAACCGTGCCCAAGGTCTTCAAAATACCGAATGTTTAGGGCTACCATTATATAGGCGGTACCCCATATACAAATATTGATAATATTTCTTTTGAAAAAATCACTACAATTTCTCATATTGAAGGTACCGTTATATGGGGATACCCTAAATAGTGAACTAATATTGAACATTTTCAATACCAAATATCGTAGGAGCTGTAGCAATGTATGTGCAAATTTCGTGGAGTGTAGCTTAATATTGGGCTATCATTAATTATGTTTGTGAATTATACATCAACAACAATGCTATGCAAGACAACGTTTGCCGGGCCGGCAGTATTGAAATGTAGTAGCGGGCCCGGCAAACGTTGTCTTGCATAGCAATATTGTTGATGTATAATTCACATAAAGATAGGCCAATAATAAGTTAGCTTTTTCTACCCTCCACGATTTGAGATAGTGCTCTGAAATTTGCACATACATTGCTACTACTCCTAGGTTCACTATTTAGGGTAGCCATATAACCGTACCTCGACATATGAGAAGTTTTGACGATTTTTCAACAGAATGGGTTGTAATTGAACAGAAAATATCATCAATATTGGCACATATTTCGTACTGCCCATATAACGGTAGCTATAAACATTCCATATTTTGAAGATCTTGGCACGGTTTACAACAGAATATCTTACTTAAAATTATCAATATTGGCAAGTACTGGTAATCCTTCATTTATATATATTGGATGATCATTGATGTTTTAAAAAATTGTGCATTCCCATATAATTTCCACATTTTTGGATCTTGGGCACGGTTTTAAACAGCTGTAATTGGTTGTTTTATTTGGTAGCATTAAAATTGTCAATATTGGTCCACTCCTCTGTATTTTGGGGGTTTGGACACGTGTTTCAACCAAATTAGCTGTAATTTTATATTTTAAATGATCAGTGAGTACAAAATCTCCTTACAAAGAATTATCAATATTGATCCAAGTTTCCGGGGAGCACCCATATAATGGTAACCCCAATAATTTCTCATATGTTGTCAAATATTCCTACCAAAAATGTATATATCTCCATTCCCATTGTAGTAGCTAAAATATGTCATTAAAGGAATGATACGCTACCAATTTTCGCTCAAAATACCTCAAAATAACAACTACGACGTGGTGCTTTCCATATAGCTCGATACTAAATTCGCGGAAATGCAAATAGGCTTCAATATATTTTTTGCAAATTTTTTCGCGATTTTCAAATTTTTCTCACCTTTTAAACCTTCCCTGAAGATTCACGAACACTTCAACATTCAAAATTGCCGGCCCGGCAAACGTTGTCTTGCATAGCAATATTGTTGATGTATAATTCACATAACGATAGCCCAATATTAAATTATCTTTAAGATAGTGCTGTGAAATTGCGGTATTGGTATTGGTGAGGCACCCAACCATTGAGCTTATTTTTGAATCCAGCTTTGTGTGAATGGTTTAATTTTTAGCTCCTGGACGATGTTACGACATGCCTGTAAAATTCGATCGTTCCACCGGTCTAATGGATTTCTTTTTCCCAAACCTAATATTAGGGATACTTATTGGGCAGAAATTCTCCCTAATTAGAATTTTCCATATTGACTCAAGTATTCGGATATCCCCATCTAACGGCATCCCTTAATATTCGGTATTTGGCTGCAATGTTATGTTCGCCCTCGGTACTTTGAGGAGTTCGGTATTTTAGGGAGTGTTTCAGCCGAAGTGCTGTAATGTTTTATTTTGGATGAAGAAAACCTGTTTACAAAAAATTATCAATATTGGTGCAAATTGGTCCGGGTAGCCCCATATAATGATATACATATAATGATATGGTCTTATTGTTCGGTATTTTCTCATGTGGTATTAGTATATATCCATACCCATTGTAGTATCGTATATCATTCATATCATATATCATTCCGTGATATTGAAAGGGTAAAACACATTTGCGGAAACATTTCTATTCAGGACCAAGTTTTGTATAGCTCCTACATACGGGTCCCGCACCATTTTCGGTTTTGTAAAGAATTTGACGGAATGGATGGATCATGGATTTGGCTTAATGCAATAAAAAGGCGCCATACATATTTCCTGTTTAATTTTCAGTATGTTGAAGTTCTTACCCCCGTTTTCCAATCTACTACACATACTGTGTAACATAGTCCTCATATAAATGTCCCGGCCGATTTAAGGAATCTACATATTAGGAAGTACAAAAGTTCGATCTTAACAACGATTTTTCATGGTATTAAATATATTGGTAGTTGACATATTGAGGTAACATCATGAGACTCTTTGTTATAACAAATGCTTTTTATAGTTGTTCTCTTTCAATATGAACTTAATTTTCTCTGTGATACACATATGCGATTAAAGACATTGACCAACGATTAGGCATATAACCACCATATAATGGTACATTTTAGGTACTTCAATAACAACATGTTCCTATTATTATTTTTATTTTCAAGAAGAATAATCTAGGGCACGTGTCTTAGAATCAGAACTCTTTCTGAATCTTCAGATTTTCATCCTTGCATTTGTTCCAAAATGTACGTGAATTTTATGGAAAACGTGTACATACAATGATCGCGAATTCATCTCAATTATTGTTTTGCATTCTCAGAAAAAAAGTTTCGTTACAATGCCAATTGAATAAAATAAAATATTTTGAAAATTTTCAATATTTGACAAATGAATATTTTTTTTTCATAGTATTGTTTTTCATAATATTTTTTTTCATAATATTTTTTCTTTTTTGCAAATTTTTCGCGATTTTTAAATTTTTCTCACCTTTTAAACCTTCCCTGAAGCTCTACGAATATTTTAAGACTAAGATAAGAAAAATCCGTTCAGCCGTTCTCGAGTTTTAGCGAGACTAACGAACAGCAATTCATTTTTATATATATAGATAGATAGATAACGAACAATTATTTTTGAAAATTGTATTCGATGAAAAATTGTTTTGATTTTAATTTATATCCTTCGAACACTACATGCTTCGATTATATCGTGCGTTGTCTTCTGTTGCCTTTTTCTATTTTCTGTGATATGCTGTGTCTCGGTTTCAGGCGTCGTCTATACATATTTTTTGTAATTTCATGTTTGTATGTATTCGTTTAAGTCTGTCGTTTAAAAAATATCACACATGGTGTTGTGACATTGATTAAATTGTGCTATTTCTTCAATATTCCATTTTATTGATAGACATTCGTTGCAAATACATTTTAAAGATTTAAGCCTAATCCCGTGAGTGAGCTATTGAGAATTAGGTATTTTTGATGTTTGCCAATAAAATTCGTGGAAATTGAGTTTGTCTATAGATAATTGAATTGAAATCTATTGAATTACAATACGACCAAATGATATCCTACACAACTACCTCAGTTTCTGCGGATCTATATACCGGACTTGGGAAATATTTCGCGATATTTCTACTCTCTTGGCCGATTATTAGTTAACTGCTTTTCTACGGCATCTTTTCCGAATCATGTTTTCGCGGAGTAAATACGATTCAAATTTTCTTATTTTACACAAAGAAATTTTGGTGCATTTGTCTCATTGAATTCGAATAAGTTGGTCACATCGCCTTCCCCATTGAAAACTTGCTTCTAATTGTGGCATTTACAGCGGCTAAACAACAGAACAGAAATATTTTTTCGATCCATTTCATCGTCCTTGACCATAACCGGAACCTGAAGCTAAATTTCATGACCATAAGAGCAACACTTCCGCCATCTAGTTTGGTAATACTAAACAATATAAGAATATGTAAGTATTTAAGTAAATCTCGCACATCCGAATGCATACACCAATATAATTGATATTAAATTAAAGGCCAATCACTTCTCTTGGATATACTTTTAGCTTCCCGGGTCTATTTCCTACGGGAGTAAATACATACGCCATAGAAGAGAAATTTTTGTCGTTTTTCACACAAAAGTCTGGGTCTATTTAACTTGCTAAATATTGAACGATTTTCCTTTCGTGGTATTCGGGTCTTAGTTGCGACCAGAAGAACAGAGAAAAAAGGTTTTGGTTCATTTCATACTCTAAATATTACTGGATCAATGCCAAAATAATATGGACCTTCTTTGGCGGAAACCCGTCTTACATGCAAAATTTCGTGACGATTGATCCATAACTGTGGCCTGTATCGTGTTTACATATTATAATGGGCAGACGGACTGACACACATTTTTACATCGACATTGTTTGTCAAGATATTACGGTCGTTGTACTAAAAGGTGGTTCCAGGACCAACCAAGAACCTGAAGTTTCTGGCGAGTCCTGTTGGCCAATTCTGACCGTTTGTGGTCAATTGTTATCTTCAAAGTTTTATACCCTTCACCACACTGTGGTACAGGGTATTATGTCTTTGTGCATATGTTTGTAACAGGAAAAAGGAAACGAGATAGACACATGGTCCTTTTGAGAATATGCATGTCCGTCCGTATGTCCATGTTAAATTGTAAACAAAGTACAGGTCGCATTTATGATCCATAGCGGACTGGATTGAGTCTAGAATGATTTGTGTAAAATTTCTTGAAAATCGGTTCAGATTTAGATATAGCTCCCATATATAGTTTCGCCGGATTTTAGGTAAATGGTGCACCAAAGTCCCTGAAAATTATTTGATTTGCACGAATTTTGACATAGTGTACTGAATTAAGTCTAGAATGTCATGTTTCGTGGAAATCTGTTCGGTTTCGTGGAAATCGGTTCAGATTTATATACAGCTCCCACATATAGTTTCGCCCGATTTTAGGAAATTTGGCATAGCGTACTGAATTGAGTCTAGAATGATGTGTGTAAACGTTCTTAAAAATCGGTTCAGATTTGGATATAGCTCTAATATATATGTTCGCCCGATTTTAAGCAGGACCCAAAATATGGCCATTAGAAACTAAACCTGCTGAAATTAGTATAACATAACCTGTGACAAGTTTCGTTGAAATTGATTCATATTTGGATATAGCTTTCATAACTATTTTCATCCGATTTTAAGTAAATGGTGCACCAAACTCCTCATGTTGACATGAAATTTTGCACAACGTTCAAAATTGAGCATTTTGATATTTTTGGTACATGCTTAAAATTGATTTACATAATTTTGTACCATTGTAAGAAATGAATGAGATCTTTATGGATTGATCTAAATCGGTTCACATTTAGATAAAGGTCACATATTTTAGTTCATCCATTTTTATTTAATGTTAAGATGCATTCGTTTAATATACCCGCAGTGGTGAAGGGTATCTTATAGTCGGTTGATAGTAGAGATAAGAATTTAGTGTTCGGCCACATGAAAGCAACTTATAATAAATAACCCCTTCCAGTCCTACCAAATGCATAGCAGAACTTTCCTGGCCGTTAGCTCTGGTTTGGCCACAGTTTGAGGTGCTTCTCCGCTCTTTAAACACGATAGTTTTCGCATAGGATTATCGTATATGATCCATTCGTTTGGCCAAGGCTTCGCAGATGGAAATTCGATCCATCCTATTTTTTCGAGCTTTTTTTGAATTCAGCACTGTGAAAATGGTTTAAAACAGTTTTATGGTAGATTTTTAGCTCCTGTGCGATGTTACGACACCTAACATGCCGGTCAATTTCGACAATTTCTTCGATTTTATCGCTCATTCGCACATTTATCGCTCATGTCATCTCAAAAATAACCTACAATAGCCGCAAACTTTTTAAGGATTTTTTTTCATGAACGTTACCAGCAAAAAAATCATCACTTCATAACACAAAAACTTGACCTATGGTCTATATTTTCTTGTGGGTTTTTAATATGCTCGCCAAGAGCGTTCGCTCTAATTAGGAATTTTCACTCCTTTCACGCCTACATATTCTAGGAGTTTCAATTAATGTTTTTGTATTCCCTATGATTAAATTTATTAACTACAATATTCTATGAAGAAATAAGTGGCGGAAAAAATATGATTTTTGACATGACAATACAATTTTGATCTCCGATAGCGTTCTCTATCATAGCAACTTCGACCATTAAGCTAAACTTAATAACGCATGGTAGAGTGGAACTTGTGTGTAAAATCTTCAAATTACTGCAATTTAGATTACAAAGTTATATGAAGATATGCCTAAAGGGGGACCAATATTGATTACATAGCTAGGAATTAGCGAATATTTTGGGTTATCATTATATGAGAGGCTATGTAATTAATGACCGATATAGCTCAATTTTCAACCCAAAATTTTAGTTTTGTATATCAATACTTTCCCTCAGGAGGTATCATTATATGAGCTATGGAAGAACATAATAAATATAACCTCCATACTATGGTGGAAAGCATAAAAAGAAACAAACTGAAATAAGTATAATTACAATTTTGATTTATTATAAAAATTGCAAAAAATGATATTTAAACAAAATTTAATTAAAACTTTTTAGATATAAATCTCTACACAATAAATCTACTTTATGGTTTTCATTTAGCTATTATTTTAAATATAAATTATTTTGCATATACTCGTATATATTACGTATTATATTGTCATAGTCTCTTTCGGTTTTATTCAAAGCAAATGAACGCATTTTAATAGGCGACAGTCATGGCTTAGGCAAATTAAATCCACTGAGAACGAATTGTTTAACTATCTGTGACAATGACAATTTAATTTTGGCTATTTGCCAAAATGTGTGATTTGTGTCTCTGTGTGTGTGTGTAGCTTTAAATGTGTATGCAAAGAGTTAAAAAAGTATCCTTTTGTTTCTGTTTATTGTTTTTGATGTTGGGTTTCTTTGATCAACGATTCCGTTTGCAGCAAGTGTGACAATTATATTCATCTACAAAGAAAAGATTTATAACATTGGTCAGATATCCATTTATATGGCATTTGGTATAATTGTGAGGGCGCATAATTTTTGTGTTATAAAGTTAGCCCCCAAAATAAAATCTATTTTGTTTTTGAAATTTTTAACTTCCTGTAATAATCTCTTGAGGTGGTGTATAAAAAGCATGATTTGACCGAAATTAACGACATTTTTACTAGTTTCATTTTTAAACCAGTAAGCGGAGCAATATAGTCGGACGGGGCCGACAACTACAACGGAAATCTAACATTCTGCGGATTTTTATTCCGAACCTGGCAATATTTCGTGATAGATACACACTCTTGTCCGACTAGAGGTCAACAGCGCCTCTTCCTTACACTGACATATTTTCCGAATATTTCTAATATTCACTTCTAATTACTTGTCCAGATTCCATTCACCACGGGTTGTGTTTTGATTTTCGGCTTATAATTGTGGGCTATAGATCGACCAGAAAAAATACAAAAAATTAAGTTTTTGGTCCACTTCATCCCAAAATTATTGTCTGATCATCGCACTATAGGTCAAATGACCACTTTTTCTGTGCAAAATTCATAGCGTCAACAAAATAATAGTATTCGTCATGAAATTTAGCCCAACTGCTTTTTTTGTTACTAGAATTGTTATTGTTGAATTTGGAAGTAATCGGTTCAGATTTGTTTATAGCTCCCATATATATTTTCGTCCGATTTTATGTAAATGGTGCACCATACTGCCAATATTGGTCCGATTGAGGCAACATTTTGCACAGAGAACTGAATTAGGTCTACATTGATATGTACCAAGTTTTGTTGGAATCGGTTCAGATTTTGATATAGCTCCCATATATATTTTCATCCGATTTTATGTAAATGGTGCACCATACTGCCAATATTGGTCCGATTGAGACAACATTTTGCACAGAGAACTAAATTAGGTCTAGATTGATGTATGCGAAGTTTTGTTGAAATCGGTTCAGATTTAGATATAGCTCCCATATATAGTTTCGTCCGATTTTATGTAAATAGAGCACCATACTGCCAATATTGGTCCGATTGAGACAAAATTTTACACAGAGTACTGAATTATGTTCAGATTGATGTATGCGAAGTTTTGATGAAATAGGTTTAGATTTAGATATAGCTCCCATATATAGTTTCGTCCGATTTTAGGTAAATGGTGCACCAAACTGAAAATGTTCGCTTGATTGGGACAAAATTTTGCACAGCGTACGGAATTTAGTCGAGTTTGACATCTGTGAAGTTTTGTTGAAATCGGTCCAGATTTTGATATAGCACCCATATATAGTTTCGTCCGATTTTATGTAAATGGTGCACTAAACTCGCAATAATGGTCCGATTTAAACGAACTTTTGCACGGAGTACTGATTTCAGTCCAGTTGGCATCTATGAAGTATTTTTTCGGTCCATATTGAGATTTTAGGTAAATGGTGCACCAAACTTCCAATATTTATCCGATTGACATGCAATTTTTTTAATAGATTTCAAAATGTCATGTGTATGGTTTTTATTGGCTCAAATATCTATGTAGATCACATTTGTTATTTACCCGATTACATGTCAATGGCCATTCAAGGATGGTATGTCTCTTCTATCAACAGGATATTGTACACATTATCATTTTTTGTTTGTACCCAAAGTGGTGAAGGGTATCATATAGTCGGCCCGTCCGACTTTTGATCTTTCCTTACTGCTTGTCTTTGAAAACATTCATCTTTCTGTTATATTTTTCTAAATTTTGCGCTAATTTTAACCAAAATAGTTGTACTAATTGCTTTAAAAATTTCTCTCTTTCATCCGAAATGTTGTCGACATCAATTTTGCTTACTACATGTTTGAAAGCAGCACCAGGTTTTTTTCTTTTTGTTACCTTCTTTTTGCCATATTTCAAAAAGATCGACTTTTTGATACGAAGGTTGCCTAGAAAAAGAGGCATTACTCGCAAAACGCAAAAAATCGCAACTTGAAATAAATTGAAAATAACTCATTACTTATCACTTAATTTATATGCAAAATTTCAAAGAGGGGTCATTTTTTTAATAGCTTCCTGAAATTCAATCTACCAAACTACTTTAACTCTGTAAAGTCTTCATAGGCTAAAGGGTTATATTCAAGTATAGTGTGGCAAACATAAAAATGTTTTGATTTAATACAAATATGCTCACTTGTATCTATATTTTCCATTTTACACTAATTAATTATTGTAAACACAATCGAAATAATACGCAGTCAAAGTTGACTAAGCACCACTGAAATGTAAGCATATTTATAGGATAAATTGTATTGAGCGACTTGCACGTCCAGATGTTTAACGGTACTTTATATTTAACACTAATAAATATCACGTGTCTCTATTTTAGAGTGTTCTAAATACAAAAACAACAACTCGTGAAGAACGACACTGGAATCTTATGGAACATTTCACATCGATCGGGGCTATATTTCCGCCCTCTAGTGTGGTAATGGGTTACTAAATAATATCTGAATACTTAAGCACCTGTAAATATTTAAGTGTAACTCCCACATCCGAGAACATACGACAATATAATTGCTATTAAGTTTAAGGTCAGCCACACCTCTTGGATATACTATCAACTTCTCGGTTCTATATCCTTTAGAAGTAAATATATACGCCATAGAATCCAAATTTAGTAATTTTTCACACAAAAGTCAGGGTCCATTTGGCCCGCTAAATATTGACCGATCTTTATCAAAACAGGCATGCTTATTCTTTGGCCCGATCCCCTTCTCCGTGTAAAATTTAACGATGTTCGAGCCATAATTGCTGCCTCTGGAGCGACCAGTAAAACCGACAAAAATTTAGTATTTGGTCCATTTCATTCCCTAAATATTAACCGATCTTTATCAAAGCACAAAGCTATAATACCCTGACAACATAGTTGTGTAGGGTATAATTATCATATCGTATTTTAATTTTATTTATATTTGCCGCTTAAAACCTCATAGGTCCACATTTATGTATATACGTAACCCAAACTGCACTTCTAATAAATAAACATTAATACGTTCATCAAAATACCAAAGCTATAAATTTGGGCGTTTTTTGTTATGCAAAAATTCGAAAGTGACAATATGAAATGTTTACATGCTGATATTTATGTAAATATCTACATAAACTTTTTTTCTGTAAAATACCATAAATAATATTGCATGTTTTTATTATATTAAGGTATTAAAGTCAACATTATTGTTAGGATGGTCTCAGCCACATACAGACATGCATATGTATACCAATTTAAAGCAAAAACCGGAAATTCTAGGAAATTTTATTTTTCCATACACCATAAATGGAAGAATATTTTTAAATAGACGGAGCTAATTCAGCCATAAATTGTGTTTACATAACTGGTTTCATATTGTGTGATAAGATATCTTGCATCGTTTAGGTAGTAGTAGTTTCCTATGAATGGCTGTAGATGTGTGGCAGTAGTTTCCTTGCCATAAAGAAAATTGAATAAAAAAGAGAAAAGTGTGATGGTAAAACAAGTTGGCAAATAAGACGTCATATGTTAAGTTTCTTTGGGCAAAGACAACATTTATAGCAGTGGAAATAAAAATTGTCGGCTTATATTGAAAATTTATAAAAAAACCAGTAAGGAAAGTAGTAAAGTCGGACGGGGCCGACTATATGATACCCTTCACCACTTTGAGCATATTCAACAGATGAAATAGAAGCTATATCTAAATCTGAACCGATTTCAACGATTTCAGGAAACTTAACACACATCATTCCAGACCTCATCCATAACGCAGTGCCAAATTTCGTGCAAATCGAAAGATATATAGGGACTTTGGTAGACCATTTACATTAAATCGGACGAAAATATATATAGGAGCTATATCTAAATCTGAACCGATTTTCAGGAAACTTAACACACACCATTCTATAACTAATTCATTACGCTGTGCCAACTTTGGTGCAAATCGAAAGATATATAGGGACATTGGTGCACCATTCAGATTAAATCGGATGAAAATATATATGGGAGCTATATCTAAATCTGGACCGATTTTCAGGAAACTTAACACACACCATTATATTCCTAATTGATTACGATGTGCCAACTTTCGTGCAAATCGAAATATATATAGGGACTTTGGTGCACCATTTAAATTAAATCGGACGAAAATATATATGGGAGCTATATCTAAATCTGAACCGATTTTCAGGAAACTTAACACACATCATTCTATACCTAATTCAGTACGCTATGCCAAATTTCGTGGAAATCGAAAGATATAGGTACTTTGGTGCCACGTTTACCTTAAATCGGACGAAAATATATATGGGAGCTATATCTAAATCTGAACCGATTTTCACGAAACTCAGCACACACCATTATGGACCTAATTCAGTACACTATGCCAAATTTCGTGCAAATCGAATGATATATAGGTACTTTGGTGCCTATATCGGGCGAAAATATATATGGGAGCTATATCTAAATCTGACCCGATTTTCACGAAACTCAGCACACATCATTTTGGACCTCATTCAGTACGCTATGCCAAATTTCGTGCAAATCGAATGATATATAGGTACTTTGGTGCCTATATCGGGTGAAAATATATATGGGAGCTATATCTAAATCTGAACCGATTTTTCCCAATTTCAATAGGGTTCGTCCTTGGGCCAAATAAGTGACCTATGCCAAATTTCATCCAAATCGGATCAAAAATGCGACCTGTACTTTGTTCACAAAAATCGGACGGACGGACGGACGGACGGACAGACGGACATGCGTAAATCGACTCAGAAAGTGATTCTATGCATATTCTCAAAAGGAACCATGTGCCTATCTCGTTTCCTTTTGCCTGTTACAAACATATGCACAAAGACATAATACCCTGTACCACAGTGTGGTGAAGGGTATAAAAATGAAAAATCATTACGAATGTTAATATATTCTTCTGAAAAATTTATATAGTAGATTGATAGTTATGAGCATTTTAGTTTTATTAATGTTCCTACATTTATTACACCTTCCCTTTTGCTATTACATAATAACCATAACGGTTGTTTATCAATATCTATACATTCACATGAAATTGTGAAAGCCATATATATGTTTGAGTATAAGCCATAAAAGTGTATACAGGCAAATGGAAACGTAATATAGATTTCTTTCATAATTTATTGGAATTTATGTCGTCTTATATCAATTTATTGAATGTTTGCGTGTGTGTGTATTTACGTGTTTTTCTACAGCATATTCTTGTACAAATTGAAAGTTGAGACATATGTTACCACGTTCTGTTATATCTAGTATAGTATGTGGGGATATTATTTTTGCCATTTATTTCCTTGTTCATACATCATAAAAATGGGCAGGATTTGTATGTAAAACAAGCAATTGGAACACATAAACTCTGAAAACTATATTGAATTTTATATTTGCCTTCTCCAAGAAAACGACTCATGTAATATTCCTTCAATTGAAGTCGATTGTTGAATTTCTTGAAAGACATCGCCAAAAAATCTAATATCATAACAAAATAATACTCACAAAAGGGAAATTTTCGTGAACATCGAAGCAAAGGAAAATGGACACCCATCTGACTGACATTTCCAGATTTTCACTGGTTTGATAAAAATATTACATATATATTTGCTTCATATGAAATTTATACATTTTGCCCATCATGGAATGGTAAAAATATTCCCATGTGTAAAGTTTAGATGAAAAACCAGCAAGGAAAGTAATAAAGTCGGACGGGCCGACTATATGATACACTTCACGACATTGGGTATAAAGTGCAGATGCATCCTAACAGACGTCACTTTACATTAAATTGGATGAACTAAAATTTGTGATCTTTATTTAAATGTGAACCGACTTAGATCAATCCATAAACATAGCATTCGGACGAAACTATATATGGGAGCTATATCTAAATCTGAACCGATTTCAACGAAACTTCGCATACATCAATCTGGGTCTAATTCAGTACGTTGTGCAAAATTTTGTGTCAATCGGTCTAACTTTGGGTCTTTGGTGCATCATTAACCTAAAATCGGACGAAACTGTATATGGGAGCTATATGTAAATCTGAACTGATTTTTCCCAATTTCAATAGGGTACGTCCTTGGGCCAAATAAATGAGCTGTTCCAAATTTCATCAAATTCTAGTATCAAATCGGTCATTATCTGGACACAATATCTAACCATGGACCAATATTATCCTTAATTGCTTTGCAAATTTAAAAAAATGAGTATAACAATCTTTCAAAAATACTGTCAATCTGGGTATTATGCCCAAATGTTGACCAATATGTGATATAATGGAACTTTCCCTGCCTGCAAAAAAAAAAAAAAAACTTTTATAATATAAACCATTGGTCGGAACATGATACGCTACACATCTACCACTGAGCTCCAAGTTTCTGCCGATCTATATTCCGAGCCTGAGAAATATATCGCGATATATTTCACTCTCTTGACCGATTAGAAGTCAACAGCTGTTTCCCGGAATAAAAAATTACGTCATAAGATTAAAATTTTGTTATTTTACACAAAAAAGGTTTGGTTCATTTGATCCGATAAATATTGACCTTAATTATTATAACATTAATTCAAATTAGTTGGCCATATCGCCTTCACTATGGAAAATTTTTGATGTTCGGCTTGTATTTGCGACGGCTAGAAAGACTGCATAAGAAGGCAAAAATAAAGTTTTCGTTCCTGAAATATCATCAGATCATCATCGAAAATTGTAGGCGTCATCCTAGGCCGTAAACGGAACCTCATGCAAAATGTTTTAGCTCTCAGCTCGAAACTTATTCTCTCTGATGTGATAATGGTAATTCTACACAATATCAGAATACGTGGACACCTGCAAATATTTTTGTAAACAACCCACGTTCGAGTAGATATAGTAGATTGGTATCAATTTTAAGGTGAACCACTCATCTTTGATATACTATCAATTTCTCGAGTCTATGTCTTACAGTAGTAATATATATACGCCATAGAATAGAAATTTTGTGGAACCATTTGACACGATATTGGCCAATCTTCATCAAAGGTGTCATGCTTTTTTATGGTCAGACCCCTCTCTCTGTGTTTTAAACCATTTACACAAAGCTGGATTCGAAAAGAAGTCCCATGTTTGGGTGCCACACAAATTAACAGAAAAAAGGATGGGTCGAATTTCTACCTGCGATACCTTGGGATAAAGGAATGAGATAGACCCATTTCTTAAACGGATAGTGACTGGACTTGAGAAATTGATCACTCACAATAACCCTGTGCGAAAACGATGGCAATTATCATCTGTTTCTTACATTACAAAATTTTTTAATGATAAAAAATTGGTATGTAGGTTGTATTGTGAAATATACCAAAAAATGGATATTGATAATTTAGTAGTTGAAATTGGTACCCAATGATAGTCCTAAACTCCATGTGAAATTCGTGATACAAATGGACCACTAAAAAAAATCATTTCAACATGGCAATGCCTCATTATCATGTACTGATCCCTCAAAGTTATCACTTCGTAAGGGCTTATTTTTTTCCCGGTCCGCAATCAATTTTTTTGAACATAACATAATTTTGAACGTAATGACTTCGTCCATTTAAACAGTAATAATATATTTTAAATTTATAAAAAAAACAAAAATTATAAAATAAAAACCAGTGAGCGGAGCAGTATAGTCGGACGGGGCCGACCATACGATACCCTACACAACTACCACGAACTCTAACTTTCTGAGGATGTTTATTCCGAGTCTGAGTAATATTTCGTGATATTTGCCCCCTCTTGTCCGATTAGAGGTTAACAACACCTCTTCCTTACTTTTTTCGAATATTCAGTACAGTCCTTCTAATTACTTGTCCAGATTACCTTCACGGTGGGTTGTGTTGTGATTTTCGGATTATACTCTACTCGAAAACACACAAAAAATTATGTTTTCGGTCCATTTCATCCCAAAATTTGAATCTGATCATCACCGAAAATTGTAGGCGTTGTTCTTGACCATAACTGGAACTTCATGAAAAATTTCAAACCCATCAGCGCGATATTTCTCCCTCTAATGTGGTAATGGGTTACTAAATAATATCTGAATACGTAAGCACCTGTAAATATTTGACTGTAACTCCCACATCTGAGTAGATACATCACTATATTTGGTATCAATTTAAACGCCAACCACTCCTCTTGGATATGCTATCAACTCCTGGGGTCTACATCCTCCAGGAGTAAATATATATGCCATAGAATACAAATTTTGTCATTTTTCACACAAAAGTCAGGGTCCATTTGACCCGCTAAATATTGACCGATCTTTATCAAAACATGCATGCTTATTCTCTGGCCCGATCCCCTTCTCCATGCAAAAATTCGCGGTGTTTGGGCCATAATTGCGGCCTCTGGAGCGACCAGAAAAACCGACAAAAATTTAGTATTTGGTCCATTTCATCCCCTAAATATTAACTGATCTTTTCCAAAAACAATAGGGGTCTTCATTGGCCAGAACCCATCCTACATGCAAAATTTCGTGAAGATTGGTCCATAACTGTGGCCTGTATCGTGTTTACAAATTATAATGGACAGACGGACGGACGGACGGACGGACGGACACACATGTCTAGATCGACTCAGCTAGTCGAGATATGACGATCGGTATACTTAAAGGTGGGTCTAGGACCAATATTTCGCGGCGTTACAAACATTTGGGGCTGCACAAAGCTATAATACCCTGACAACATAGTTGTGTAGGGTATAAAAATTTGTGAGCTTCAAAGCAAAATTTGTGCAAAGGTGCCCCTCTCCCCTCAATATTGCGAGTTCTATCGTTATTTCAGTAGACATGCATAAATCGACATAGAATATTTCGAGTTGTTGCATATAGAATGCCAAATTTAATATACACATTATGGTGGAAGCTATAAAAACCACACCAATAGGATCTAATAGTCCACATCAATCGAGCTAATACTCCTTTAAAATATATTCTCTAAATACTTTTTTATTGGTCCGATGGTCCTTCAAAATATAATCTTAAAAAGTCCACACAAATCGATCAAAAACATAAACTTTTATGGGCCTGACAGTTTTTCAACATACATGCTCGTTTGTCTGATAGACCTTCAAAATAAGAAATAAAAAATAGGATAGTCCTTTCTTAGTAAAATGTTACAGTTTCCAGTTTTTTTCCCCGGGCTTGCTCAATAAGAATACAGGATTTGGCGTGAGTGTTATAATTATATATTTGAAATATTCTTAATGTCATTCAATACCCCAGAGACGACCCTTTTCCTGCCATTTTCTACCCTTAAGAATATTTAAGATCTGATATATTATTTTTTATTGCCATTAAAACTTACCATGAAATGCACTTTGACATCAACAATCGATAGCAAATATATTTCACATTTAATATTTTTAAAATATTCATTGAAACACCTGTTTATTCACTGGCACCATGGACACAAAAGGGACTTTAGACACAAACTCTTTAACACACATTTCATATTCCCCACACTTATACATACATACATTTGTTTAACACTTTTTGGTCAGTGTCTATATGTCAAATTTGTAAAATAAGTCAACCGTTGCCATACGAACAACATTAATATTCCGTATTTGCAAAATGGCACACTACCTAACGAACAATTTTGCACCTATCGTATTTTGTTGTTGTCCCTTGTATTCTCCATGGGTTATTGTGATATGGGTATCTAATATCAAACCGTAAAAGGCAAAAAGTATCACAGGATTTTTCAATATCAATATAGTTTTTTTTTTGCTGTTGTTGGAATTCAGCGACACATGTGTCATACAGAAGCCATAATCATTGTCGGGCCAAACAAAAGCACACAGAACAGAAGTTTATTAAAGCGCATTAATATTCATTTACAAGCATCCATGTGAAATGTCTTTGCCACGTGTATCCCACTCACGAATGACCCATCGTCCCCATCATCCTCATCATCAGCGACGTTATTGTTATTTATGGGCCAACAGAGTTTCATATCCGTGTCATTGCAAGCATATTAATATTCAATCAATACATATATTTTTTTGTAGCAAGGATATTCAATTCGAGGAAATAGGTAATGAAGGTGTACATTTTTAAAATACACATCAAATATTGAGGGAGATTATTTTTTAAAGAAAGGTTGAGATTTTTTTTTTCATTTTTCGTTACAGCTAATGGCAATTTTATGAACGGAAAAACATAAATTCATTGATATGCAGGTTACAAAATCATTAAGCTATTTTGTTGTTGATATTGTAATTTATGAATTCTATAATTTTCCTGATGACATTAGTAAATTTTGATGATTCTATATTTGATTGGGCCGAAAACATAATCTAACTAGTGTGGTATAAGATATCATATAATGAGCCCACAGGATTTTTCATTCTGTTAAGGAAGATTCCGATATGCAATATCCCGTGAGTTAAGCAAACATCCTAAAGCCGTTGATTAATATCACAAAGTTTCTCAGACCAATGAGGGTGAATTTTGTATTACAATATTTTGAAGAACTCTTAGATTCTTAAGGGTGGATTTTTCAAGGTTATGAATTTGTTAAGATTGTATTAGGTTGAAATTTCAATAAAATCGGAGAAATGATCAAAGTTGGCCGGCATGTTAGCAGTCTTAACATCGCCCAGGACTAAAAATCGGCCATAAAACAGTTTTAAACCATTTATACAAAGCAGAATTCAAAAAGAAGCCCGATGCTTGGGTGCCACACCAATTAACAGAAAACAAATAGGATGCATCGAAGAATGACCATCTGCGAAGCCTTGGCCAAACGGAATGAGATAGACCCATTTCTTAAACGTATGGTGACTGGAGATGAGAAATGGATCACATACGATAACCCGGTGCAAAAACGATCGTAGTTAAAGAGCGGTGAAGCACATCAAACGGTGACCAAACAAGGACTAATGGCCAGGAAGGTTCTGTTATGCATTTGGTGGGACTGGAAGGGGATTGTTTTTTATAAGTTGCATCCATATGGTCAAACGCTAAATTCTGATCTCTAATTTCAACAACTGGACCGTTTGAAGAGAGCAATTGACCAGAAACGGCCGAATTGTCAAACAGGGGAGCTGTTGTGTTCCACAAGGACAATGTTGGGACACACTTCTACAGTGACTCGCCAGAAACTTCAGGAGCTTGGTTGGGAAGTTTTAATGCATCCGCCATACAGTCCGGACTTGACATTAAGCGATTATAATTTTGGTCTTGCATTGCAAAATTTCTTTAATGATAAAAAATTGTTATCTAAGGAGGATTGCGCAAATCGACTACTAGAGTTTTTTTTGAAATATAGAGCAGGACTTCTATGAGAGCGGCATTATGAAGTTACTTTTAAGATGGCAACAATTCATACACCAAAATGGTGTATATTTGGCCCAAATCTAACATTCCGAAGCATGTCCTATAGCTCATATAAACATAATGGATTTCTTTTCCCCAACCTAATATTAAAACTGCTGTTTAGAGGTTGATCGATCAATATTCTGATGATCAAATCAACCAAAAAAAAAAGTGACAAAATTTTTATTTAATGGTGTAAATATTCACCAGATTTTTTAAGGGATGGTCAGAGCTATAGGCGTGCGTTTTTTTAAGGATGTTCAGAGCAAGAGGCGTGGAGTTTTTAAAGGATAATCAGATCTAAAGGAGTGAATTTTTTAAGGGATGATCAGAGCCATGGGCGTGGACTTTTTAAAGGATGTTCAGAACCATGGTTGTGGATTTTTTATAGGATGATCAGAGCCATGGGCGTGGACTTTTTAAAGGATGTTCAGAACCATGGTTGTGGATTTTTTATAGGATGTTCAGAGCAATATGCGTGGATTCTTTAAAGGGTAATCAGATCTATAGGCGTGTATTTTTTAAAGGATAATTTTTTTAAGGGATGATCAGAGCCATGGGCGTGTACTTTTTAAAGGATGTTCAGAACCATGGACGTGGATTTTTTAAAGGATGTTCAGAGCTATTGACGTGCTTTAATGGTATGCGTGCTATATGCGTGGATTAATGATCAAATTTTTAACATTGTTGGATTTTTAATATTCTTTAAACGATGATCAGAGCTAAAGTCGTCGATTTTTGTTTTTATATTTTTTTGAAGGGTGATTAGAGCTGTAGTCGTGGATTCTTGTTAGATGTTTGTGCAGATGTTTGTAACAGGCAAAATGGGACAAGATCACATGACCGTCCGTCTGTCCATCTGTCTGTCCATGTTAAATTGTAAACAAAGCACAGGTCGCATTTTTGATTCGAATTGGATGACATTTTGGCACAGCTCATTTATTTGGCCCAAGAACGAACCCAATTGAAATTGGGAAAAATCGGTTCAGATTTCGATATAGCTCCCATATATATATATATATATATATTTGTCCGATATAAAGTAAATGGTACCAAAGTACCTATATATCTTTCGACTTCCACGAAATTTGGCAAAGGGTACTAAATTAAGTCGAGATTGATATGTCTTAAGTTTCTTGAAAATCGTTTCAGATTTATATATAGCTCCCATATATATTTTCATCCAATTTCATGTAAATTGTGCACCAAAGTCCCTATATATGCTTCGATTTGCACGAAATTTGACATATTATACTGATTTGAGTCTAGAATGATGTGTGTCAAGTTCCGGAACAATCGGTTCAGATTTCGACATAGCTCCCACATACATCCGTCAAATTTTACATAAATGGGTCCGATTAACACGAAATTTTGCACAACAATTGAGACTTCAATGATGTTATTGCGTTTTGTTGAAATTGGTGCATATGCGTGCGTGAGTATTTTGCTATTTCATTTCCTCCTGCCATCAATTTAGCACAGCTAGTCCCCATACAGGAGTGTCGTAGCGATCTTGCACCAGTTCTACTTGTTCTTAGATTATTTCTGCAAATAGTTTTTCACATATATAGTATTTCATAATTTAAAAATTCCAGACATATGTACTTCTTACACATGTCTTCTTACATATAATATTGTTGGAAAATAACACTCAAACACCTAAAACAAAACTGACTTTGATAGCAATTTAAAAACGAACAAACTATTCACAACAAAAATATCCAAATTTAAAATTCTATTAACATTTTCGTGACATGAATTTGAGCTATTTTATTTTTCTCTTGGATCACTGAATCAAGGTACGGCCCATACAAAAAACAGTGCAATAAAAGTATAACCCCCTAAAGTACAAAGAATATAAATCCGTATATGAAATTGCTTCATATAAAGCCTTTTGTTCATTTGTGCGCTACCACCCACCTACACACACATACATTTATACATATATAAATGCAAAAAGGTGAACTACACATTCAGTCATAAATTAAAAGCTGTGCAAATTTTTACTCCTTACGTAATAGCATCCAGCATCATCATCAGCAGCATGGAGGGACGTTACCATGCTGCTGATGATGATGCTGGCAACGATGGTGATGATAAAATCTCCATGGTAAAATCAAAAGCATTTGGTGGTAGTAAAATCATATGCATTTATAAATGGTTGTGATCTCTCCACCTCCCCCAAACCCTCCTCATTTGTAGTTCATAGCCTAGAGCAGAGAAGTGTACAACTTTTAAAGGTCTTATGAAAACATAATTTACTATTCACGTACTCTATAGTTTGGCTGGAAGGCCCAAAAATCTTCGTACATAAACAAGACTATGGAGGAATGCAAACAGGCAGCAGCGACAACAACAACTATACAGGTAAACTGTGTACGTTGCATAATTTCCGCCGTCACCCACTGCCTACGCTATATAGCTATGTATGTGAACGGTGGGTAGTAATAAAAATTGCATATTCATATGGACCAACTCTTGGTGAATTCTGTTCAAAATTCACGGAAATTATGAAAAGTTTTACGTTTTGTGAAAGTCACGTAATGCGTAGCCATAACTTTGTTTTAACTTTCGTTCGGGCTTTAAGACCAATTAAAATATTTTTGCCAAAAACCATTGCTGCTGTGGCATGCCGAGTGAGTTTTCCCGAACACACGCTGCAAACACCAAAACATTTATAATGGAAATTGGTTAGTTGTGAAATTTATTTGATATCCATCTCCAAATAACCATTAAAAATATATATGGTTGGGGAGGGAAAATGAATTTATTTACCCTGGAGACTTCAAACACATCACATGTCAATAAACTAATTGATGAATATCGAATATTTATATTATACACCCGTGTACATTCACACGCACGCACATGGCAATCACACAGTTATTGTGAGGCAAATTGGCAAATAAATGAAAATCATGATTTTCTGTCAAAAATTGATGTGCGGTTAAATGAATAAGAACGATGCTAATTTAATTTTATATATTTCGTGTTTGTGGTTAAACAAAGTGAATATTCGTGGGGGGAGTGAGTAGATGATGTCTATTTTTTGGTATATTATTAGATCAAAGAGAAATAGTTCAAAGAACAACAATATGGATTGGGGTTGGAATTGTGTTTTCCCAAAAAATAAGTGACATGAAACTTAAGGGGATATACCACATTGGAAAATTTATGTAATGAAAAGTGTTTTGAGATTGGAATTTTCTCATAATAAAATTAAATTAATTAATTTAATTTACCACACCAATATATGGAGCTTGGGTGTGCTACAACCCTACACATATTAATAATATTAATTGTGGGTGGCTCTGGGAATTGTGCTTTGAAATTGATTATACTGTGGCATAAAATCAGAGCGATGGTCTGGGGAGCTGGAAAAGTCCTATTGGGGAAAAAATCGCCATATGTTAAAGCTCGGAGATATGGCGTGATAAGTTTTTGCTGACGATATTATTACACAAGAAGAGAAAACCTCATTTATCTGTAGCTATTGTATGTATTTTTAGCTGGTATTTCTTAAGTAAAATCGAGGATTTTTTTGTAGAATATTTGGTCTTTGTAACTCAAGGAATCGAGTTACATACTTAATTTATTTTCATACTTAATTTATTGAACCGGACTCCAATGTCACAAGATGCAATTCATTCATAAAATGTCCTACAAACGAATATATCTTTTTTGTTTTAATTGTATTTTAAAATTTTCCCCGTGTCGTGTTACTAAAGCCCAATATGTATGTATTTCTTATATTCAGTAAAAATTCTATACAAACAAGAACTGTCGGATTCGTTAGAAATATTTATAGAACTAATACCGTTAGTCAAAATATGCCAAAAAAATAATTTTGAAAAAGAAACGGATATTCAGATAATAAAACCAGTTTTAATACCTCACATGCTTACCATAATATGTTTATGGTTAAAATATATATTTAAAGTATTTTTTGTAATATTATATCTTCCAAAGTATAAACGTATTTTTCTTTAATGTTTTAGAAGACAATATTGTTTACCCATTGTCGTATCTAAACTAGCAGGATATCTACTGGGTTTATGATTTGCAAAAAGTGTATCACTTGGAAATAGAAGTACAATACTCCAATTTTTGGGAGTTTTAGACACGTTTTTCAAAAGAATTGACTCTTATGTGATTTTTCCGATTTCCATGAGGTGTTAAATGCATAATACCAAATATTATCAATATCGGTTTACGTTTTGGTATACTTCCCATAAAACGGTACCGACCAATTTTCAGTATTTTTAAGGCGGCATTGAATAGTATATTGGAGGGTAAAACATATGTTCCGCAAAATTGTCTTTATATGACCGTACCCCTACCATATTTTGTTTTTTGTTTAAGCTGAATTTCCCCACGAAATTGGTTCCTGTTTTGAAATTGCATCCATATAAAAATGCCATTTTATTGAGCAACTTCAACGAAGTTTCTACTGAAGTTACTTTATTTGGCAATCAGGGCAATCTTGTGAAGGACACTTTTTTAGACAGTCTGTAGTATCACCCTACGTTTTGATATATCCCCATAGAAACATTCCATTTTCGGTGTTTTGAAGGTTTTTTTAAACAATTTGGCATATCACTCTATGTTTTGATATATCCCCCTAGAAAGATTCCATTTTCGGAGTTTTGAAGGTTCTAATGGCATTGTCTCATCGAAATGGGTATAATTCGGAATATCATCATCTCCTGGTACCATTCGCTTCATATTCGAAAAATTACGGTCCCATGATGCCACTAGGCCATAAACCGAACCAAACTGCATTTTTACTGGATGCATTGGTTGCTTTTGGCTGATCTTCACTCCACTGACAACCTCCGCAGAATTTTTAGTGGTCAAATATTAAATTTCATATGTCCGCAATTTTGTTAATTTGTATGCGACTTTAATAATCCTAGTTCGTATTAGATCCAGAGATGCTCTTTTTCGAATGCCGTTAGAATATTAATAATCGGACATTCCAATAATTGGAAATCATACCCATCGTCAAAGAGAAGGGATTTTCTTTGATAACAAAACACAAACAACAATATTGTGTCAATCAATGTTCTTATCATTTAAGCCTTCATGTACTTATATACAAAGTTATAGGTCTGCACGTCCAAAAAATCCCGTCTTAAAGTCCATGGACTCAAAATAGAAGGACGAAATATTTTACAGAGAAATTCTTCATGTAATTTACAACAGGCACAAGCAAGGATATTTTTCCCTTCATAAACGCTGTAACGGCCAATTTTTCGTTCTTAAAAAAAAATGATCCTGACGCCAATAATTTATAAACAATTGACAAATCTTCACTGTCTTTTTCTCCTAGTTATTTACTGCACACCGTCTAAAGGCGGGTGTGCCGAATATTCTCGCCAAGGGATTTAATCTGCATAGGGAATTCTCCGCACCCTCGATTGCCACGATTTTTAGTTCCAGTATTTTACACGTCTAGTTCACGCCTATATAAAAGTGAAAAAGATTGACTTGTCGATTATTTTGAACATTTTTGCTATCTAGTGAACAATACCTAAAATCCATCCATAGTAAATTGCAACTTCGTGAAAGCGAAATACCAATCTATAAAAAATTCAGCTTGAGCCTGGCTTTCATTTTCATTGCAACTTCGGTCATGTAGCTCATCTCGAAGGAGAAATAAATAGGTTTGGAATGATATTGGGACCACTGCACTAAAAATTTAACAAATGCCGTTCAGTTTTTAGAAGGATTAGTTTAAAACCCCAAATGCCAAATTAAAGCCGTAGTTACTTTTGAGGATTGACCAAAATTTAGACACAGTTTCAGAAGATAATAAAAACAGATTTTATTTAATTGATACAAACAACCATATGTCACTTAAACGAATGACACATTTGGAGACTAAAACGATACTAGACTAATATACAGGTTAATATTTTAATTGGTCTAAATCTATAATTTCTGATCTCGCCCATAATATGGTTAATAATATTCTTGTTACACAAATAGAACTTGTTATTAAAAATATCTCTACAAATGCATCCCTTATTCCTTGAATAATACGTGTTGGCCTTTAATGTACGATGCAAGAGTCGTGGGAATGCCTCTAAGGCAGCTTGAGGTTTAAGCAAAGCACATCATACCATATTTATTTATATACATTTAAATATTTATGTATACCTCTGCTAGAAACTTTTAAATCTCTTGTTTTATTTCGATAAAAGTTGGTCAGATTTTTTTCTGATCAAACGTAATATTTAAAATAATACGAGTCATATATACATGACTATTTATAAAACAACAACTATGAAGAAAACAAAATAATATTTTTTAAAAAATATGAGTTCGTTCTGATTTATTTTTTTTTTTTTGCATTGACATTATTTTCTATTCTTTTACATTTCCTAAAGCAATATTCATTCACATTTTGCAATTTATTTGTTTTGTCGTTACAGGTTTTTCTATCGCATAGCAACTACAATTTATACCAAAAAGTGATAAATATAAGTGTGTGTTTTTTTTATTTCAATCGAAACCGCATAGCAACCCTTTATCGGAAAAAATGCAGCCTTAGTTAAAAAAAAGAAAACAATACCAATAAAGCCAAAAGCAATAACTATTTTTTAAAAGTAAAGTGCATTAACAAAACGAAACGAAAAATACCAAAAACAACAAAGTACCCCCAAATATTCGTCTCCCACAAAAATAAACTTAACTGAGTTTTTCGGCAAAATAAACCCTCCTCAATAAAAAAAAACACCAAGCGGCAAAAATAATAACAACGTCATATATCAAAGTGGAAAAGTAAAAACAACTGTAAGTTCCACAGTAACAACAACAACAGAACAACCTCAACCCCAAAAAACCCCATACTGACAGACACACACTAAGATGGGCAAGAAAAATTCAAAATTGAAGCAGGACACTATCGATCGCCTGACAACTGATACATATTGTAAGTATTACAAAATATAAAATGTATAAATATTTTTAAATATTACAGGGAATATAAAAATGAATTGAATTTGGCATAGTCGACCATGTAAGACATTGCACTTAAATCTGAAGTTTTTAAAGCAACCTAAAAAATATAGAAATGGGATTTATGTCATAATGATATTGTAACCAAAGGACACTTATAGCTGTACTATGTCTTGTTACGTACTATAGTTATAAATATTTAATATATGACTTAGTTTAAACTTTCAAGATAGCAATATGATGAAATCTATCGAAATAAAACTTTTCTAACAAATATGACTCCTTAGGTCAGAAAAAGTCAGTTTTATATTTGCATCAAAGGATTATAGAAACGTTTTTCAAAACAAAAAAAAAAAAAAAAAAAACACATAAAATTAATGTTTGAAGATTATTTCATGCAAATGTTGACAGAGACTGCGCCTCAAATGGTCAATCCGCATAGTCCAATTTTAACAAACTCTCATAAAATGGATCTTCGTCCAAATTTCCAAGAACAAATTCATGAAAAAATCTGCTTTTGATAGGTCAGTTGGTTTCAATTCCACACGTGGTTTTTAAAAGGCTTCACACCTAAAACCTTCCTCATTTTTTCACGTTGTTAAGTAACATATGCCCAACTTAATGGAGGCATTTTTCAGCCTTGGTCCTATTGTTACGGCAAAAATGTGTCCCATGGAAATTTTGGCTTTGAGCTCCTTTTTCTTTACACCAAATCCGTTTCAGACAATTTCGAGTCGATTTACAAATGTCCGTTTGTACGTTCGTATCAGTGTGGTGCGCAGGGAGAATTTCTTTCAAACATAAATAATGTTCGAAGATAGGGAATATCGGTCCAGCCTTATGTTACCCAACCAGTTCATGCGAACTGTCTGTCTGAATTGAACTACACTTCGAACATCCCTATATTTTAACCACATATAATGTTAGAATATACGACTTTTCAGTCCGTTTCAATATCAAGCTACTGAAACGTCCAATTTGACTCTAACTTTACACATCGTAATATTTTTTTCTTACCTACAACAAGTCCGAAGATCGGACACGTCCGTCTACTTCTTCCGGTACCACCCCAAAATGTATAAACATTTTAAAATCCCTTCTCAAACGAGTGGAATGGTGCGGTTTTGTCCAATCAAGTCAGAAATGGGAACCATCCACTCCTTATCGTACCTCCCCTGCCATGAGTTAAGATTTTGAAAGAAAAATGTATAAAAATTTTAAAACCCCTTCTCAAACGAGTGGAATGGTGCGATTTTGTCCAATCAAGTCTGAAATGGGAACCATCCACTCCTTATCGTACCTCCCCTGCCATGGGTTAAGATTTTGAAAGCATGTAACATTGATTGGAAGCAAATTAAATAATCGTTTTGATCCATTGATTGTTCATCGTAATATTTTAACAAATCTACTTTAGATCCGAACATGGGGTCTATACGGCAACATCTACTGGTACCTCTCCATAGATGGTCAATATAAAAACTGAAGAATCGCCCTATACAAATATTAAAAAATAGATGAACACTCATCGGCACTTATTAACATGTTCAGAATCAAGTGGGAAAATATGTTCAAATCAAATTTCGAGGCACCTTGTCCGCTTCGATTAAGACATATCCAAGGTATAGTTTTTGTATGCCTTCGACAGCATTTTCTGGTGATCACCATATCTCGACTAGCTGAGTCGATCTAAAAATTATAATTTGTAAACTCGATACAGGTCAATGTTATGGACCACTCGTCACGAAATTTTGCATGTAGGACGGGTTCAGGCCAAACAAGACCCCTATTATTTAATCGATTGTTTGATCAGTTAATATTTAGGGGATGAAATGGACCAACAACTCCAGAAATTTTACTCGTAGAAGGGCATCTGACGATAGAGAAAGCATGGTCCATTTCACGATAATCTGCCAATATTTAGCGTGAACAAAGGACCCAGACTTTTATTATCTCTACCACACAAGAGGGCGTAAATGATGCGTGATGGTTAGGAAATTTCACACGAGGGTCGGGTTGCGGTGAAGGACGAAAGCTATGACAGATGATATTCATAGGATAGGATGACCACATGATATTCATAGGATAGGATGGACCGAAAACATTATCACTATGGACACTATTGCATGCCGGATACCACCAATTTCAATCGAGAAGGGTTCTGGCCAGCTGCTTAGAATGCCTGTTCAAAATTGTTTGAATCGTATGGCGTAAATGTTCCGGGAAAAAATATTTCTGAAAGATAAGAAGGAGGCATGGATCAATTTAAAAAATATATATATATAGATCTGTAGAAAATTAGAGCTCAGTGGAAATTGCGTAGGGTATCATATGGCCGACTATACTGCTGAAATGATGGAGCCATTGTTCATCCATTAACAGAAAAACTCACGTCATTCAAAATCATACTGTAGATTGGTTTAATGTATTTGTCGGTAACTAAAAGTCAAAAACGAAGCCTATTACAATTCACAAGAATCGATTCAGATTTAGATAAAGTACTCGTATATATTTTCATCCTATTGGCTCTTCCATCTATAATTTAAACGCATTCTTGTCAATAATGCACAAAAGACCTTATGTTTTTTGATGGACTCGAAATTTTGCATAGACTTCTGAATGTCTTAGTCCAACTTACTTTAACTTGATTACAATTTAAATATAATTGCTATATATAATTTCCTTCGAATTCACGTAAATCGCCCGAACATGGTCCGAACATGCATATAATTCCGAATAATGTGATATATAAATATACGATTATTAGAGCTTTCCTTAAAAAAGTTGATTATGAAGCCATATAGTTGGCCTCGCTCGGCTTTGGTCCTATTCTTACTGATTGTGCATGACAGTAGAACGTTCTTCAAACTAATACGTTTGTCTAACTCATACACCATGTGCCGATACCCAAGATTGAAACTATGTAATTTTATAAAAAAGAAAAATACAAAACTTTATCTTTCTCTTAAGAACTTACAGAAACTTTGCTAAATAAATTAACAGCTAATGTCTGAGTTCGTAAATACTTTGCTAAATTTAATTTCACATGTCCATACGCAATTTGCAAAGTATAAACAAGAATTACTTCTTTCTTCTCAGAAGAAAGGAATATTTTTTGGAACATACAACACTTTACGATGCGAATAAAAAGGCAGTGATTTGCATTTATTAACATACAACAGAAAGGAAACCTTGAACTTGAATTCCATTAGTATTTGAAACAATTTGTATGTATGTGCTTGTATGTTTGTAATTTTAGTGGCGGTTGAGATATGGTTTGCCAAAAATGTAGTCGGCATTGTTTAAGTACCACTTTCAATGGTTAAGTGCACTTAGTTTTTTTTTTTTTTTTTTTTTTGAGGATTAAGATTCGTTTACGCTCAATTTTTTTGGCTATACAATACAAAAGAGTGTGTGTGCGTGTCATGAATAAATGACAAGAAGAAGAAGAAAAAATGTTCTCAAACGTACATATATGAAAATTCAATTATTGTAATATGAAATGGTAGGAATAGTGGCGAGTTTCTTACATTAGCTGAGTTATACACACACATACATATATTGTATTTTTTGGACAACACATCTCACAACAATGCTTTTGGTAATAAGATATGTGCATAATTTTAGTAAATACTTGCCCTGTAAATATATTATACGTAATTTTGTTATTGTTTATGGTCAAGATATTTAACAGTATTATTTTAGAATATACATAGCTTGAAATTGATATAAGAAATCTTGTCCATGACTCATGAATAAAAATAAAGTTTTTTATTAATCCAATGTCTAGACGTCACAAAATTATAAAAGTTTATATTTAACTTGTTAGCTTATTACGGATGAAATTTAAAAATAAAATGAGGTCAGAGACATTGGGGCGTATGATTTATATTTTAATAGGGTAAAAATACGCCACATGGGTGTTTATGTATGTCAGAGTCAATAAATACTATAAATGGAAATAAGGATAATTTTAAAGTAAAATATACTTTTTATATTCTTAATCAAAAGGTGTAGTGCGTTATTTGTGTCATGTCATTCTGATATGCATGCTCGTAAATTTATATTCAGTGGTAACCTAATTAGCGCACCCACTGTATTAATTATTAAGTCTTTATTTATTTGGAATATTTATACTCTTCACGGCTAAGTTGTGAGGTTGTTGTATTATATTGCCTGGCCCCAAGACGTTGTAGTGCCACAAAATATAGGCCCTTGGTCAAACATATAACTATGTGTGCTCATTTCTGTACATTAAAAATTCTAATGAAAGTTCAGGCCGCAGATATGAACCAATACTGATTAAGTGGACCAAATGCTTTATTTTCATCTTCTTTTTTCTTTCTTGTCCATCTAGTGGCTACAATTCTAATCCGAACATCACGAAATGTTAGACTGTAATTTCTATAGACAAATATGGATACGAATATATGCTTTGTAAAGGCGGATTCTATGAAAACACTTTGTCCTCATAGATTGAAAAATATGTTTAAACAGAAATCTGTCGGAAAGATTTTTATACCATACTCAAATGATTGTCATATCTCGACTACCTGAGGTGATCTGTCTTTTATAATTTGTAAACAAAGTACAAGCCACAGTTATTGGACAATGGTCATGAAACGGTGCATGCATGTTCGGTTCGGGCCAAAGAAGAGGTCTATTGTTTGTAGTGATCGGTAACTATTTAGAACCAAAACTTTATCCTAGTATGTTTTTTCTGGTAGCTTTGCGAGCCAAATTCACCATGACTTTTGGGAGGAAAATATAATAGTTTAAATTTTACGGACTACATTTTTAATCCGGAAAATGATTCGGAAAATATACCGCTAATACTTCAAGAGAGCGGAAATATCGGGAAATATCACCCAGGCACTGAATATAGATACGCAGAAACATATAGGTCAGTGGTTACTGTATAGGGTATCATATGGTCTGTCCTGTCCGACTGTACTGGCTGACTCACTGGTTTTTTAACACAACGATTCTTTCGCCCGGCACTGAGAACCTTTTTATGTAGAAGAAAATCTGAACTATATAATTATTTTCAATATATGAGAAATCTGTCTATAGTGCTATTGGAATTTGTTCTATAGGGAAATATTTGTACTTACTCATTGTGGAAGGACTTCTTCTATAGAAATAATCTATGCCACTATATATAGACTATTTCTATAGAATTATATTCTATGGAAAAAACGATGTCTTCAGTGACTGAAAAAATAAAAGAAAATAAAAGAAGAAAAATAAAATTTTTTCGATATATATGTAAGAGTTCTCGGTACTTACGGATTTTCTTATCTCCCCCTTCCCAAACAAAGTTTTCCTTATTGAAAAAGTATATTTTTTCTACAGAAATAAATCCTGCCATAGTTTCTTTCATTAGAATGCCATGGGTGAAGAATTTTTTTCCAATAAATAAATCAATGATCAATGACTGTTTTTTGCATTTTTTCAAGAAAATAAAAATATTCCTCTGCTACTGAATAATTTTTTCTTTAGAAATACCCTTTTGAATGAATTTTTTTATACGAAAAAAAAAACGCGCAAGACGTCCAGTAGACTCGGACCAACTGTGGAACTTGAGAACTACAGCTTCGAGGTAGTTAAAGACTTTATATACCTTGGTACCGCCATAAATAAAACGAATGATATCAGTTTTGAAATTCGGAGAAGGATTATGATGGCCAACAGATGCTACTATGGTCTAAGTAAGCAGTTTAGAAACAAGGCCACCTCTCGCCAGACCAAACTCACACTTTACAAGACGCTGATACTACCCGTGCTATTATATGGATCAGAAGCATGGGTACTTGCGCAAGCAGATGAGGCAGCTCTTGGGGTGTTTGAGAGAAAAATTCTCCGAAAGATCTACGGGCCGATCTGCGTCGACGGTGAATATCGGCGTCGAATGAACCACGAGCTCTACAATTTATACGCAGACATCGACATAGTCAGTCGTATTGAGCTGCAGCGACTACGGTGGCTAGGCCATGTTGCGCGGATGAATGAAGAAGCCCCAGCTCAAAAGGCATATAAAAATGAGCCTACGGATGGTTCCCGTAGAAGGGGAAGGCCACGAATTAGATGGAAAGACCAAGTAGAAAACAACATCCTGGAACGTGGTCTTCCAAATTGGTGGACTTGCGCACAAGACCGACGCGCTTGGAAATCTTTTTTAAGCTCGGCTTATGGAACAACCGTTCTGTAACAAGCCAGCTAAGTAAGTAAGTAAGTAAAAATGAGCACCCAGTGACTAATGGATTATTTTTCGGTACTTAGGATTTTTCCCCTATCCTCCCTAGTCAGTGAGTGTGGAATTTTGTTAATAATAAATTAGCCCTCAATGTTCGAGGAATAGACAAAACCTGGCACCTGTGAATGTAAATTTTTCTATGGAAAAAATATTGTGCTCATTTGGGGAGCAAATGACGAATGATCATTAATAAAAAAATTGCCTTTGTG
Organism: Musca vetustissima; assembly: GCF_032173495.1. NCBI lineage: Eukaryota > Metazoa > Arthropoda > Insecta > Diptera > Muscidae > Musca > Musca vetustissima. The sequence goes on along the minus strand of NW_026884771.1, from coordinate 21,364 downwards.
ACTATTTTTTTCAAACTCTGCAAGGATATATATATATATTTTTTTTTGTTAAAGGGATATTCCAGTCTTCAGTGAGTAAGGATTTTTCTTAGAAAAAAAAATAATCCTCAGAGGTGAGGATTTTCATAAAAAAATTAGTGCTCAAAAACTGGACATTTAAATCTCATAAAACAAAACCATTTTTTGCTACTGAAGAATTTTTTTACTTTAGAAATAACGTCTGGCGGGTTTTAAATGAGAAATGTTGTTATAGAAAATAAATGAGCTCCAGGGATCGGAGACTTTTTTCTGTAAATCATTCCTTTATAAGAATAAAAGCTTTGCCAGTCTGCGATAGATAATATTTTTGTATGAAAGGTCTGGATTCAGTGTAAGTAGCAAAATCGTGTACTACGGCAACAGAATAATTTTTTCTATGCAACAATGTCTGTCCCTAAAATAAATATTAGGTTGGGGAAAAATAAATCTATTATTTTTTAGGCAGAAATTTCAGATTTATGTTCATTGGAAGAGTGACATTTTGGAATAAAAAAAATTATTTTGCTGTTTTTTGTTTGGTGCATTCAGTTGTGAGTTACATGGTGTGGAAAATGGAAGTGATCAAAGGGAAAATTCGGTACATTTTACAGTTTTTCTTTGACAAGGCGAAAATGCAAACCAAGCGACTACAATTGTGAATGCTGTTTATGGTTATGGTAATTATGTGCAATTCCGTTCAGCAATTTTTGATGTTAAAAATGCACCTGGCACAGGTAGGCCGGTCGTCGAAAATGTCGATAAAATCGGAGAAATTATCGAAAAACGCCTTTAAAATGGCAACAAATCATATAACAAAACGGTGCATATTTTGCCAAAATCGGACATTCCGAAGCATATTAATAGTTCATATAAAAATAATGGATGCCCTTTTCCCCAACCTAATATATAAATTTGTTTTCTCAAACATGAGTCATTTTTAGATTCCAAAACACTCTGTGAGTTTTTGTCCATTCACAAAATTTTTAATTGTTTCAAAATGACGTGTGTTTTACAATTATACTTCTGTAAATACAGTGGAAATCGAAATCGAGAAAGGTTCTGCCCTTTATTTGGTATCGTTTATAGCAGCATATGGCTTATAGCGACCGATTTTTCGGGTTCCCTGACCGTCGTTATAACCGACTTCGGCTGTAGCTCGTATTGTCTAAAAAACTTCGTATTATCTTAAAAAACCAGCTATTCACATCTAGAGAGAACCTAGTTTTTTTAAATTTTAGAATTCTATTTACTCTATGCCTTACGTTTAGTAATACTGTGACCTTCTTTAATGCACAATGGGATAATTTAAATTCAGTACCTAGAAGTAGATTTGTTTTAATGCGATATTGCCAAATCTCCACCTTCCCGTTACATACAGATACGCTCATCACTTTTACGCTCATCACATATATTCGAACAAGTTATCAAAAATTTGGAAAAATCAGGAGACGATATTTTTACTTACTTTTTTTTGACATATTTTAATTTAATTTTAAAATTTTATACTGGCCCACGAAATAAATGTTTTTAAGGTTTCCTATGTTTTACTCCAACAAATAATTTCTTCAATCTTACTTAATTCTTAAATTACTTACAATATATTTTATATCAAAAAGTACAAAAACTTTTCATTCCTAATACCTTTCATCATCATATTATCTTTATAGCAGCTTAGCTGCATGAATTTATGTCAAAATTGTCTTAATCTTTTCTAAATTTTGATGCTCTATGCTGAGTTTTCTCGTTATTAGAGAATGTTCATCATATCAACGATGAACGTTGATGTTTCTTTTGTGTTTCTCTATTTTTTTCAAAGATGGTTTTTGTTGGAAACAAAGAAACAGATGAAGTTTAAAAAGTTAATTTTTTTTTGCTCCGTGTCCACTTTTTTCGTTATCCATTATTACACAGAAGTCAAACAATGTTGTCATTTCCATAAACTAATACTATTTCCGTAGTTTTTTCTTTTCTTTTCTGTGTTTTTTGCTATGGACGTATTTCTTTTAGAAGATATAAACAAAGCAGAAGTATGGATGTAATGAAAATGACATGGTCATTGTTAAAACAAAGCCTTAAGGGAGAAGAAAAGGAACTAAAAGATAATATCGTCTATGTTTGAATAGAAAAAATTCAATAGAAAAAATTAAATATAAAGGAGAGTTAAAAGCATAGATTTTTAAAAGTAAAGAATTATTTCCTGTATTTCTTAAAAATATTTTATTTAAATCGGTATAAATTTGGCTGTTTATAACCTACACATCTATGTTGTCAGGGTATTATAGCATTGTGCAGCCCCAAAAGTTTGTAACGCCGCGAAATATTGGTCCTAGACCCACCTTTAAGTATACCGATTGTCATATATCGACTAGCTGAGTAGATCTAGACATGTGTATCCGTCCGTCCGTTTGTCCATTATAATTTGTAAACACGATACAGGCCACAGTTCTGGACCAATCTTCACGAAATTTTGCATGTAGGATGGGTTCTGGCCACTGAAGACCCCTATTGTTTTTGGAAAGATCGGTTAATATTTAGGGGATGGAATGGACCAAAAACTTTATTTTTGTCGTTTTTTCTGGTAGCTCCAGAGGCCGCAATTATGGCCCAAACTCCGGTTCGGGCCAAAAAATAAGCATGCCTGTTTTGATAAAGATCGGTTAATATTTAGCGGGTTAAATGGACCCTGACTTTTGTGTGAAAAATTTGTATTCTACAGCGTATATATTTACTCCTGAAGGACATATGCGCGAGGAGTTGATAGTATATCCAAGAGGAATGGTTGGCCTTTAATATTTACAGGTGCTTACTTATTCAAGAGCGCAAATATAGCGCTGAGGTTCCAGTTATGGTCAATATTCGGAAATTATGTCAGTGTAAGGAAGATATGCTGTTGACCTCTAATCGGGCAAGAGAGTGCAACTACCACGAAATATTGCCCATTCTCGGAATAAAACTCCGTAGAAAGTTAGGGCTCCGTGGCAGTTGTGTAGGTTATCGTATTTTAAATTGTATTGTGGGCTATGTGAGCTTTAGGCATAGTGTTTTTAGAATTTTTTTACGGACCAACATACCATGGAGTTTGCGTCATGGTAACGCACCATCCATAAAAATTTTATCATGCTTCCACAACCGTAGAACAAGTTATAATGTCCTGTCAATTATTCAAAATACACTGGTGTAATACCAAGTAGGCCATGCACTTCTATTCCGAATCAATTTTCCAACAAAATTGTTTTCCAAAATTATATCCATCATCAACATCTTTGCACTTTTTAATAATTTTGAACTCTTTTATAATCTATATAAATTTCCCTTAAAAGTTCCCATTATTAATTTTATTTAATTATTCATTAAGCCAATTTATATTCATAATTGTTGTTAAAAGCTTCGCCGGAGAATACATTTATTATGTTTACATTACAAATATTAAGATAATAATCTCATTATGAAATATTAAATACTTTGGGGAAACTTATTACAAGCCTTTTTACATGCCGACATTACATTGCAGCAGATGACCGTACTTACATAAATATTTTAAATATAAAGTCATAAATAACCAAAGGATAAGATATAATTAACAAAATTTATTGCAATCAAAGGAGCTTTTGATATAATTAAATCTGAAATTCTGTTCACAGGTGTCCAATGGAAAATATTTAATTTCATGGAGTTTTAAATATGCAGAAAGATGATATTTTAAAAGGCATGACATTTAAAGATATGTTGTAAAATATTAAAAAGAATTTGAAAATTAAAAAAAATTGAAACGGAAAATTTGACTTTTAAATCCATTTGATTTTATGCAGATGATTATGCCTATCAAATTATCTAATGACTTCTAAGAGTTTGTCATTATAACATTTCAACATTCAATGCAGATATTTTTTGTTGCATGTATGTTTATATTATTTATAATAATATAAATATAATAAAATATGTATATCCCCCACTGCGTCAAATTTTCAAAACACAAATAAACTTTATAACACACTTCATTTTCAAATTTTAAATTCATGTGTTCATTCAAATTATGTTAATTTATTGCAAAATATAAAATATTTCTAACATATTCTCTGCACAATTACTTTATTATAATGAAATATCATCTCATTATGTAAACTATTTTAAAATATGCATTTCATAATTAAAAACAAATACCCGAACTCATTCAAAATTGCATACGTGTGTATATATGTATATGCCACGAATTTAAACAGAAAATCTGGCAAAAGTATCCAATCAATGCGGTAACTCATTGTAAATTCGTCATTTCAATGTCAAAACCACATTTTTAACAATCCAGCTGAATTATATAATAGTGCTGGTGCTGCCTCTGATGAGAATGATGACGATGTCATTCACGGTGATTACATTCCGTATGCATGTGAACGGAGAAATGTGTTGCATTGGTTTGGATTCGCTTTGTATTGTTATTAAATATAAATTAAAATGACATTTTTCGAATAAAAGTCCTTGATATCGTGTTATGTCAATGACAATTTTACCATCACTCAGTATGCATGGTAACGTTTTAGAGTTTTCAACTTATAATTAATATTCAAGTAGTGCAATAAATTTAAAAAAATATATATAAAACATCAACTAAATAAAAAATAAATTAAAAACTATAAACGTTCGATCGGGCCGAACTTTTTATTCTCTCCACCATATATATTCTCAATAACTAATATCGATTGTGACTATTACATGAGCCTACGAAATTGTAAATTTCTACAGAAGAAAACGAAATACCAAACTTTAGGCACTGAGGTGGAACGATTGGGCTAGACATCGTACCCTGCGGATCCATATTCCGAGTCTGGGCAATAGTTTAATATTTTCACTCTCTTGGCCGATTAGAGGTCAACAGGTCTTCTTTCTCACTTTGACATGTTTTCGCGTCAAGCTTTCCCGGATTGAACATTTACGACATACGATTCAAATTTAATTATTATTTTACATTTTACGCAAAACTGAATATCAAAGCAGGCATTCTAATTAGATGGTTATGTTGATTTTAGCGACTATAAATCAACATAATGTTTTGTCCATTTCATTCCATAAATACCATCTGACCATCACCGATATACGCCTAGTCCTTGGCTATAACCCGAATTTCGCGTGAAATATTAAAACGATCAGCTCGGAATTTCCTCCATCTAATCAATATCAGAATACTTGCACCAACATATACATACACTTAAATAGATAAAGTCTGATAGTCTTTAAAAATGTTCTTAAAAAAATCCACGCTTAAGAGTCGCTCTGATATGCCTTGAAAAATCTGTCCGATTGAAACGAAATTACTTTAGGGCACTGACTTAAACAATAAAAATATACACTATAAAATGCTAATTATGCAATTTTACACACAAAAGTCTGGGGTTATTTGACCCGCTAAATATTGACCGATCTTCATGAGAAGAACCATATTTATTTTTTGGTCTTTTCCTGATGGTTGAGTGATAATTGTGACCTCTAGAGCGTCCACAAAAAAGGACAAAAATAAAGGTTTTGGTCACTTTCATCCCCAAAATATTAACCCACAATTACCAGAAGGCTCGATTGGTCAATTTCTTTACGATTGGTCAATAACTTTGTCCTGAATCGTGCTTACAAACTATACTGAACAGAATGACGGACATACATATTTAGACCTACTCAGCTAGTCGAGATAGCTTACTCTTGGGGCCACACAAAGCTATAATACCGATCTAGTAGGTATACAAATCTAAATACCTAGGAGGATTTGCCACCTAATGCTAAAATATATACGGACCAAAAATAGAAAATATATACAGACACTTCAGTTGAATTATGTCCTTGAAATTGTCGGAATATACAATATTCCGTTATTCGAAGACTACACCAAAACTTGGGCTGGTATTGATAATTTTAAATAAAGACAATTATGTTTAAAATCGATTCGTAAAACCTCATGCTATGCAAAACAAATAGTAGTGTGCCAAACCAGAAACCGGTGGGTCCCGGGTTCAAACCTCAGCATAGTAAGTTTTAAATACTTATAAAAATAGGCTTAGCTCCTGATGAACTGTAATCGTAATCCCCTGACATTACATTAAACAACTGCGGCATTAACACGTGAGGATAACACAGAATAGGAATGGTAGGAGATAGCATCACATAGAGGAAAAATCGTAATACCACTGGACCAAATTCAATTCGGTGTTATTTATAGGCAACAATAGATCACCGCCACATCACAGAGTACAGGCTATAATAGACTAATAATACTGTGCCACATAATCGAGATCATAGTCGTTGTGGAAATGAAAACTCCTTAAGATTATATTTAGAACCCAGAAGGACAAATTGGATATACGTTTATGTATATCTTCACTTCAAGACTCTCGAAAGTCTGATCGTCCTGGATATAAGGAGTGGTGCCTACCACCTCTCTAAGCAATTCGCAGCTCGCCTATATTAAAGACAAATCGGTTGAATCTGCACTGTCTGAGTTGGTAGCTTTTATGAAGAGAAATATAGAAAATTCAAATTTTACGTCTTAAAAAGTTTACATATCTAAAACTCTAACATGTTGGGTAGATAAAATGCTAAAAAGTAGAATTATAAGTCAAACTGTTGGGTGGACAAAAATCAGGAAACAGTAACTAGAAGCACCCCTCAGGGTGGAGTCTCGCATCGCTGCTGTGGCTATTAGTAATCATATTATTGATGGAGTTGGAAAGGCAAGGTCGGGGCTTATGCAAAGAGCCTTATCAACACTGTCACGTTGGGCCAACAAAGACAGTAATGTTAATGTTCATTAGGAATGGGGTCTAGCTTCAACTCTCGCCCGAAGCAAAAATACCTCTACACAATCCTGGGCTGTCAAATACGATGTAAAAGGATTGCTGAGGAGCGGTCGAAGAAAGGGTTGATTGCACTCTATACATGCACGAATTCCATTGGGAAAAATTTGGTGGCTAAAACCATCGACTATACACTGGTTGTATAACATCGTGATGTGTCCCATTTTATCCTATGAATCTCTTGTCTGGTCGCACTCCCTACGCCAAAAGTCGATATACAGCAAGCTAGGCAAAATACAAAGAGCAGCCACGATTGTGATAACTTGAGCCGCCAGGAGCACTTCCCAAGCTACTGTGAACGCGATGCTGAACTTAAGACCTCTGGGTCTCACCATTAAGTGTCAGGCAGCACGTAGCGCCATAAGACGGCATGAACCGAATCTTTGGCGAAGCCAAGTATCACATTGAACCAAAGCGGCTATATATCACAAGTCCTGAGATTTGACTATGTAGATGTCGTAATCCCTAACAGAGACGACTGAAACCGTAGTAACCCTCCTCTGGACGGCTTTTGACTTTTCATACAGAAAGATCCAAGATGGAAGACTGTACATGGGCTGGCGTCTACTGTTAAGGGCTAGGCCTTGAGCTCACCATAGCAACTTTAGTGTTTTTCAAGTTGAAATTAATAAAAAGTTTGGATGCAGATATCGCTGAACCAGTAAATATATTTGTGGAAAGTCAATAGATTAATATCTTTGTCTGTAGCTATTGAAGGCCATTTTTGAGGTTACATGTCTTCAGTAAATTGGAACGAGTAATATTTTTGTAAAACATATCCTTCTTCTATTTCGAAGCCCTGTGCATCGATGTCGTCCTTATTTTCTTTGACCATATTTCTGATACCACAAAGCTAAGTTCGAGCTTCGGATAAAGTTCCCATGTATATTTATACCCTACACAACTATGTTGTCAGGGTATTATAGCTTTGTGCAGCCCCAAAAGTTTGTAACGCCGCGAAATATTGGTCCTAGACCCACTTTTAAGTATACCGATCGTCATATCTCGACTAGCTGAGTCGATCTAGACATGTGTGTCCGTCCGTCCGTCTGTCCATTATAATTTGTAAACACGATACAGGCCACATTTATTGACCAATCTTCACGAAATTTTGCATGTAGGATGGGTTCTGGCCAATGAGGACCCCTATTGTTTTTGGGAAAGATCGGTTAATATTTAGGGGATGAAATGGACCAAACACTAAATTTTTGTCGGTTTTTCTGGTCGCTCCAGAGGCCGCAACAATGGTCCGGACATCGTGAAATTTTCCATGGAGAAGCGGATCGGGCCAAAGAATAAGCATGCCTCTTTGGAGAAAGATCGGTCAATATTTAGCGGATCAAATGGACCCTGACTTTTGTGTGAAAAATGACAAAATTTGTATTCTATGGCGTATATATTTACCCCTGAAGGACATATACCCGAGAAGTTTATATTATATCCAAGAGGAGTGGTTGACCTTTAAATTAAGACCAATTATATTGTTGTATGTGCTCGGATGTGGGAGTTACGCCTAAATATTTACAGGTATCTCCGTATTCGTATATTATTTAGTAACCCATTATCACTCTGGAGAGCGGAACTATAGCGCAGATCTCTTTGAAATGTTCCATGAGGTTCCAGTAATGGTCAAGGATAACGCCTATAATTTTCGGTGATGATCAGATAATAATTTTGGAATGAAGTGGACCGAAAACTTAATTTTTAGTGTTATTTTCGAGTCGATCTATAGACCTCAAATGAAAGCCGAACATCACAACACAACCCACGGTGAAGGGAATCTGGACAATAGCTGTACTAAATACTCGTAATATTCGGAAAATATGTCAATGTGAGGAAGAGGTGCTGTTTACCTCTAATCGGGCAAGAGGGTGCAAATAATCGGAATAAATATCCGCAGAAAATTTGAGTTCTGTGGTAGTTGTGTAGGCTATCGCATGGTCGGCCCCGTCCGACTATACTGCTCCGCTCACTGGTTTTTTAATAGTTTCTATATTAAATTTCTGGAGTAGTATTTAATTTCGTGATATTCTATTTTCCTTCAAAATTTATTTTCTTTCTACATGTTATATTGAATACTGTTGTTATTCAAAATAGTATTGAAATAATAAATATGTACACGTATTCCCGTCCTGCAATTAAATTAATTCAATATACCAATTCGGTAACCATAATTTATGCACTTGAAAATACTGACCAATTTCATCCAAACCTGACTATCCAACCACTATGTAAAGAATTTCACTTTGATGAATTACCATTATGCTGGGATATGGAACTGTAAAGTGAAGAATAATGGAGATACACACAAATACAAATGTGTATGCATGCTAGTATGCATATGAAATTTCATAACACTTGGTTAGATAATGAAACTGGTCTACTCGCATATGACTGCAGTAGTATGCGTGTGTGTGTTTAGAGTAGTCTTACTCTGCCATAGCATATTCAACATGAGGATAACTGATGATATAATAATGTAAGACATGATAACCACATTTGCATACTTTTTTGACAAATTAGAAAATAATGTAGAAATATTAAAATTATGACATGACATTTTGATTTTTAGTAGGAGATACATACATGAATACATTTGTGGTTATTATATATTTTATATGATATATTCGAAGATAAGTATTAAATGTATACAGCTTAAGAGTTCTAGAAACGGAAGATAATGTTAAACCCTACAAAACTTCCACTGAGCTCAAAGTTCCGGCGGATCTATATTCGGAGTTAATATTACGTGATATTTGCACTCTCTTAACCGATTTTAGGCCATAGAGTAAATATTCTCCATGAGATAAAATAAAAATTTGTTTTGGGTTTTTGGAAAAAATATGTACACTTATCTCAATTAAGAAAAATAATCATTGTTGTGTGTAGTCCGTATAAAATTGTCTTTAAAAATTGTCCCTGGAACCCTTTTTAAAAAATACACGCCTGTGTCCAGTCCCTGAGGATATATTTTTAAAAAAAAATGTACGTCTCTGAAATAATATTTGTAATATTTTAGAAGGTTTCAATATTTTTATGTATACATTTTTTAAAACAACCCAATAGAATAAATATGATCTATAACAAATATGTCAATATATTACAACATTATGAAATAGACCATAATATAAAAATATATGTATTCCATCCTTCAAGAAGCCATTCAATTCATATAATGACTTTAATTTCTTCACTCTTTTTTCCAATGCAATAAAAAGCATATAAATCATAAAAATATATGTATATGTGAACGAACAATAACTAACAGTTCATTAAATTCATCTGACATATTAATGAACAAATTTGCCATATGAAAGGCAATCAAAGATAATGGAACTCGTTTTTTAATGTATTCTTCAAGAGACATTATACGCCACCAACACCGTTCAAACATAAAATGATCCTTTCATTTTTATGTTTTAACGTTTTTTTTCTTTCTTGGTAATAATATTAAATATATTGGCCATATACACATATAAATGACATGACGTGCATATATACAAAATGAAGGGTATTAATACATACGTACAATCATTTGGCTATGTATATTTATAGCATTTCTTTATGTCAAAGTATACAAACGAGTATATTGACCTTTTTATGCACGAATAAATTGTGAAATCCGAAACTCGTCACAGCTATGCATAGATATGAAATACTGCCGACAAACTTTGAAATATATTCTAGAACAATGCTGAAACCCTTTTATGCTCCTGTGGTTTTTGTCATTTTTCGTTTCGATTTTTGTCACAAAGAAAAAAATGACGATTACAACAATGACTGGCACAACTGGGCGGACAATACTCTTGGGAATCTTAACGATGACTAAATTACAGAAAAGGTTATAAATATTCTATGAATGGAAACCAATTTTATTTTGACAAGAGTTATAACCTATGGTTTTTTGCTTTTGAACTGAGTCTGAATTTTCAATTCATTTAAATGCAGAAGACAAAAGAGTTCAGTATGTTCAATGAAATATAAAACCATGTGTGAGGTTTTGTCCAGAAAAGCAATAACAATTTGAATTTAAATACAAACAAATTCATTATATGGTAAGAATTTTATTATTTTATGATTGAGCAATTTTATCTTAGTTCTAAATATGTACACAAAACAAAAATACATCTGATACTTTTTTAAGAAAAAAATTAAATATCGAGTTACTTGGGTCTTTTACACATCTGTGTCTACTCCCTGAAAATATATATTTACAAAAATGCACGTCTGTATCTGGTTCCTAAAAATAAATCAAAAAATCCACGTATGTGTCTAGAATATTTTTCAGGTTTATTATCTGTAAATACGGATAAAAAATAGGTCTTCAAATCTATATCTCGCGAATAAATTTTATTAATGTGTTAGACATAATGAGGTCTACTTCTAGTATACATTTCAGAAAAATTCAGACAATTTCAGACATTTCAGTTATACAAAATGTTTTAGTATACATAGATATAAGGTTTTCTGAAAAGGGATCGAGTACAATTGGGAAAGCACTATGACAACGTTCGAATATAAATTATTTGTCTATCAGGACCCTATCTGAAATTTTATGGTCAACGTTTTTGTAAAATATTTGCATATACAAAATATCGTTTTGTAGTATTCAGAAAAAAAGATGTTAAGCTTAATATCCCCCGCAATTACCCGGTTCAACAAATAAATTTTGATTTAATTCGAATCTACACAAATTCAAGAATGAAAATGATATAGGCGATGTATTGCGTTAGCATCACAGGTGGTCCGTCAGCAATAGTAACGCAATAAACGTAAATTACATAAATTTCTGACGGAAAATACATACATCAGAAACGCCGGAAATCAATGCAAAATCATTAGGCTTTTAACAAAAGAGTTATTACCATTAGTGAATATAGAAAATACATATGCTTTAATGAAACCCTTATCAAATTTGAAAAATTCCATCTAAGAGTGATTTTCAAACTTTAAAAGCGATTTTCAAAAACTATTAACCCAATCGCTTTCCAAATTTGTTCCTATCGTATGAACTAGGATAAATTCAATCAATAAAGATCTTCCTTATTATACCGTCCGCCTTAGGTGGAATGTATATTAAATTTGTTATTCCATTTGCAACACTTCGAAATATTCACCGGGGACCCCACAAAGCCTGTATGTTTGTCTGTTAAAATCATGATAGAGATCGTAATTTTTAATGTAGAGCTCTGAAATTTTGCACAGACATTTTTATTACTCCTGTATAATACATATCTGAAGCAACAATTATTAATTTGTCCCATTTTTTAGGGTAGTCCTCATATAATAGTACCCCCACTATTCGGTATTTTGGACGCGTTTTTCAACCTAATTGGCTGTAATTGGGTATCAAATCTCACTACCAAAAATGTTGGTATAACATCATATAGCAGTAGTCCCACTATTCGGTATATTGAGAATTTAAACACGTTTCTTTCTTATTTTGATTGTGATTCTCATGGTGGAAGGTATAACAATATCGTTTTTACTAATTTTGATTTTATTTGAACCAATAATTGTTGTTGCGACTGGTGAGCGCGATAACTTATGAACTATTAATCCAATCGGTTTCATATTTTAACACGTTATTCTATATCTACATAGTTATCCTATAAACTAGGATAAATATAATTTGTCTAAATCGTCCTTATTTTCCGCATTAGGTATTGGTTTAAAATATACAATTTTCCAAAAAATACATTTCCTACATCCTACTCCTATTGCTGGTTTTCGAGCAGAGCAGAGCCGGATATGTTCTCTTTCTAATTGCGTTATAATTTTAAAACTCAGATGTTCCAGAGATATTTAACTACTAAAAAAACAACTTCAACATTTGTTTCGATTTTTTTTCTTCTTTACGTCTTAAGGTACATGAATGCAAAGTTACAAGTCTTTTGTAATATATTCTCATTTGAAAGCCAGATGAAATTTTTCGAAATTTGAAATCGAGAATGCTAGACCTCATATGAGGTTTCAGAATCATTTTGAGTATTGGCAAGGTTCAGTGTTCATAGAATAATTTTTATATGTGAGGACTTCAGGGCACATTACGATTAATTTCACTTTTTTAAAAATCTTAAACTTAAGTGTCCTTTAGTTATTTTGAAAGCCCAACCTGTATTTAAGATTTCGGCTTCTCAGAATGTGAAATATTAAGTAATAGAAATCCATTATTTTTTCGGCAGATAGCTGTACTGATAGATATTTGGCTGTTACAGTATCGGAACCATATACACCATTCACAAATTTAACCGTCTGGCTTGCATTTGTCAAAGAAAAACTGTAAAATGTACCGAATTTTCTCTTTGTTAACTTCCATTTTAACACCCTGTAACTCACAATTGAATGAACAAGCATAAATCTGAAATTGTTTGATCGATACTTCGTCGTAAAGTTCAATTGAAAAGTTCATATGAAAATAATGGAACCTAATATAACCATGAATAACATTTTTCATATTTTCTAATGAACTCCATATAAGTCATTCCACAGGAATTTTGAAAGCTCTATTCGCATTTTTTAACCGAATAGGTTGTAATTTAACCTTACGGATTCTTAGAGCGTAAACACGACTTCACAGTTTAACATATTCCTTATATATATTTTGACATATCATCCATAAAAGTCCTTGTAGAATTTCCTAACCGCATTGCCTTTAATTTAGAGTTTTGGTTTCTTATCAGAATCAAAGTTTTTTATCCTCATAATTTCAGAAAGGTATCTCGATATGGATTTAATTTTGTATTTCGTAAAAATACCTCCTCTCAAACCATATCTTTTTATTCCATAAACCACTCGGAGTCCTTGTAAAATTTAATTACTTAGAATTTTTTCTAGTTGGAAGATAACACTTTTTATCCATTTGCTATCCTATTATGGTAGCATTTGAGTAGTTTATTTTGAAAGTGATTAAGATAAAGATTTGTTTCAAATATATTGTTAAGTGGTATTAATTTTGTTAGTAGCTTTGTGCCAACCCATATTTGAATCAAATCCAAAAATGGACTTAAGCCACTTTCAAAATCGAGGACGTATTTATTAGGTAAAAAATAAGTCCTATATAGAAGGTCTGTATATAGAATCCATAATAACGGTTTTATTTTTGAACAAACCCTCATCGATTTGTGATTTGGTACGTTATCATGAAAATACACCCACATAAATTTTAATAAGTTCTACGTTATTATAGCTATTAACTAACGGCTGGAATATCATGTTTTATTTTCGAAGAATTAAAAAAATCCTATAAAATTATTCGTTTTAAATTAATACGTTATTGGATTACTTTTACAAAACTCATGTTAATGTTGTCTGGTATGGCTTATAAAATTAATATCAAAAAATTTCGCTTACTGATATCAAATTTTAGCCATTCGACTATTACATACCATGAAAACTGAAAAACATAACAAAGAAACAAGAACTGCAGATGAAATTTCACCGAGAAATTGTTCCAAGCAGCATCTTCAAATTACAAATCGATAAATCGCATTATTATTATCAAGCGATACTGTTACTGGCGTTGAAAACATTGACGATGAACACTGTTGCTGTTGTTACCCGTTAGAAATGTGAGACGAAAAAAAGCAACAACAACAACAGCCACTGAAATCCACACTAAAAGCATTACCAGCTAGAAAAGCATTTTTAGCTACAGTCACGATAAGATATTTATCAACAGTTGCAATATAAATTGCTTTCATAAATCCCAAAGTAGTTTTTACTATTTGCAGCTATTGTTGTTGGTGTAGTTGTTGTTGCTGCTACTGCTGTCATTGGTATAGCTGTAGTAGTAGCAACATAATATCAAATTATTTGCTCTGCTCGGTGTAGCTTTAGCTTTGGCATTAAGAAAATTGTACATCATAAAAATGGAATGGAATGGAGCGACGCAGAATGGACTGGTCGGGAATGGAATATTGATGTTCAGTTCGGTTCAGTTGTTGGATAGACAAACATTGAACAATTTTGTCATAATGTCAAAAGATGTAGATGATATATAAACTCGATGACATTATTGCTAGCATACTTTTATTATGCTGAACATTTCATTCGCAGTCCATCTATCAGGGTGTAGAATGTGTTTTTGGGGGTGATGATGATGATCTGCTGAAGTTATGCTGTAAAGCGAACATCACGATTTATAGATTTTTGTTTGCAGTAGTGGTTGTTGAAAGTAAAGTGTATGAAAGTATTTGGAACTAATAAATGTGGTGTTTTGTTAGCATTACAATTTTGTGCTGTGGTCAAAAGAAACATTTATGTTGGAAAGTATAATTGAAGATTTTGTCAGGACATGTTTTATTTTTTTTTCTAGGACAATGTGCAAAAACAGGAATTGGGTTTGAAGAACAAACATTGGAAACGAATATGAACGCCTCGTATTGTACCTTAAAAAATATTTTTAAAAAATCCTCGTATTGGTCCTAGAAAAAATCCACGCCTCGTATCGGTCATTAAAAACATTTTTAAAGAAAACAGTCGACAGAAATTCTTTAAAAATAGTTCGTCATTTATTTACCTGAACCATTAATTAATAAAATATGCAGATAGTTTTTTTCTTTTACCCTTCATTCATATCGCTCAGATTTCAAGTGTGTTTAATCTTAAATTTATTGCATGAAAACGGTGAAAAATGTTCATAATTCTTTACGAAGAATGGAAGATCATTAGCTTTTACAAATGTCCCCAGTAAACGATGTTTAAATAATAAGCTCTGTGGGGTGTTTTGTTGGCATTTTTGATGTGTATACAAATGTAAATAGAAACTGACGATGTGGGGCACACAAATAATTCTCCAAGGATTTCAGGTAATTGCAAACGAGAAAAAGAATCCAATAATGTTTTCATACCAACCTCGTAAGCACAGCAATTGACACAGAAAAAAACGAATACTTAAAGGACTACCACACAACAGAAGAAACAGCCAGCTGCCAGTCAGCAGTTGTGAAATGACAGAAAGCCAAAGCTAATTAATTGCCATGAGGGCCAAAGGATGTTGTAAGCATGAAGCGACTGTAAGGACTGGAAATATGTTTTTGTAGAAATTCTTGTTAAGAATTGACTTTTGTGTATGTACGTGTGGGTGTTTGTGTTTATGTATAGGTATTTGCGTGTGTTGATTTTGACTTAAATTGGATTCCAAGTAGACTGAAAGTATTAAATGCAAAAATAAAGTATTAAATACAAAAATTATTTCCATTACTGTTGGCCATGTTTTCGTTTCTCTGCGGATTTCCTCTAAAGCCTTCCTTCCTAAGCTTAATGGGTCGAATCAACAAAATTATCCCCATAGGGAATTTGTCGAATTATTTGTAGTATTATTTGTGGCCTTTTTCAATTGGTAAAAATAAATCCTTTGGGATGTAAAAGGGTAATGCTACAGCATTAACCAAAGGCTAAATAGTGAAATATATAATTTCCAATAGCCAATGGGGGGATGCGATAATGTTAAGAAGCAAGTTGCCGTCGTTGTTGTTTAATTAATGTTAATTGGAATTTTATCAGCACAAAAAAATAAATGAAACATTTCGTCCCTTGCCTTCGCTTCGCCACAACATCATTGTGTGAAAATTTAATTGATGTTACGCTCCATTAAACTTATTTACCGAGTGAAAGGCTTTAAGGTAATAAATGTCTTGTGGATAATTGACAGCACTTGAAATATCAGGAATTTGTTGAAGTTTCGTAATAATAATAAATGTTGCTTAATATACATACACACATAAATATCAATTTAGATAAGCCGTTCAAATTTAATAGTTGAAAAATTAGTGCTGTATTTTATAGTAAATGCTAGTAATTAAATATCCCCTGTTGTTCTGAGGGGTTAATTGTGGCTTTTGTATTATGTACGCATCTCATTATTTAAAAGGGCTTCAAAAAAATAGTTTTTCCCATATGTAGTTAACATATGGGGAAAACTATTTTCAAATAAAATAATGTAGCACATGGATCTAAGAATCGGAATTCACTGAATGGACACGAACTGAATTCAGAGTGTCTTCTGATTTTCCATCCTTGTTTTTGTACCGATACAAAATGCAAATAAAATTCATTATATTTGTGAGAAATTCGAGAATTTTCACATTTTTTTAGATATTATCCTACCTAGATCATGTGAAATTCTAAACTGGCACGAATCACCAAAATCCGGTTGTAGCGATTTTGGTGAGATTAATTTCGTGTTGTTCGAACCAATTGACGAAGAGTGCTTCCCACAATGATTAAAGTATATCCAAAACAAGGTTTTTGAATTCATCTCCTGGCGGTCCAGGAGATTGGCCACATCTTTTGTTCTTGATATTCGGGTGCCACATCAAAGCTGTAATGAGAACGACCTATTAATCCTACGCTTTATACGATCTAAATTGCGCTGGTTTGTGCAATGTGTTAGACGACGATCGGTATACTAAAGGGTGGGTCTAAAATCAATATTCGGTGACGTTACGAACTCATGGGGCCATGCAAAGCTATAATACACTTACACCATGAAGTGGACATTCAAAATGCCTAAAACCGATCGGGTCTTTAAGGGGACCCCCCCATTCTCGGGGTCAAAATTTTTGTTGATATAATTCGAATCTACACTGATTAAAGAATGTCTCTACAAAATTTCAAGTGAAAATCTCAAGAACTGTTGAAGATATATCCGATTTATTGTGTCAGCATCAAGTGACGGCTGAAGGCCTTCTCAAACTTTAAACGCGTTTTTCTCTGAACATTTTTTTGCGAATGGCGGGCACGATAACTCAAAAACTAATAATCCAATCGGTTCCAAATTTTGCAACGTTTCTCTGGGAGTGTATAGCTCTCGTATGAACTAGGATAAAGCCAATCGGTGAAGATCTTCCTTATTTTTTAACTTGGTTTTAGGTAAAAAATCCGCGATTTTTCAAAAATATTTTTTCAAAGGGCCACCATTTTCTTAATTTTAGAGCGAAGTCAATAATCCTAGTTCATACGAGAGTCAGACATGTACTCTTTCTAACACCGTTGGAATTTTCGGATTCCGATGTTCCAGTGAGGAGTTATCATGCCCGCCATCAAAAATAAGGACTTTTCTTTAATTACAAAAAACAACAACAAAACAATAACAAAATTTTTTTGTAAATTATTTTTCTTCTCTTTTAAATCTTCAATTATATATGTGCAAAGTTACAAACCTTAACAAGCATTGGTATTGATTTACCAGCCCATTGAAAAACTTGAAAAAATAAAATCGAGAATGGGGGGGGTTCCCTTAAGAAACAAAACGAAATACCAAATTATTGCCAATTTCGGTGCAAACCGATGAGAGACATAGTTATATACGGACTACAGCCAATTCCGATGAAAAATGTGCCCAAAAACCTAAAATAGTGGAAGTGATGCAAATGTGGTATAGGTTGGTAATGTGGTATAGTCACTTTTTTTGTAAACAGAAATTTTTAGAATAACTGAAACATGTTTTATTGTTTGCTCTTCTCAAAAAAATAAGACAGCAATGATCTGTTTAATTTATTTAAATCACGTTGAGAATCAGTACCAAAAATAAATTTTTTTATGATATTGACTTTTTTCGGTTAAAGTTTAAAAATATTTTTTTGTTTTACGGATGTAATTTAATCGTTATTACTAAAGCATTTAACTAATTAGTATGAACTAAAAATCAAATAATATGCGCGATTGCACCACATAATCACCAATTTAGGAAAAAAACTCGACATTTCTTCAGTAAACACAAGTGTTGGTAATGTGGTATACCTTGATTCTGCATGAAAAAATGCCAGCACTAGACAAAATCTCATTACTATGTGAAACATTTGTACTCTACGAGAGTCTACCATGAATTACAAGGATGAAAAACATAGGCTATGAGTTTTAACAACTTCTCCATGCAATAATTAAATATTGTCATGTGTAGACATTATTATATAATAAAAATTAAAGTTGCACTCAACGTATCCGTTAAAAATCTTAATAGACATAAATCTCGAGCTAATTCGCATTCATTAAAAACAATAAATTTTATATGATATCAATTGGAAGTGAAAATTATACTATACCACATTAACAGCATGTGGTATACCACATTACCTGCACTTTTTATAAAATCACTTTTTATGGAATTTCCAATATTTTCTCAAATATCTCTTAAATTGTAAGAATAATATTATTTTCAAATTTATACATGGGAAGACAACACATGTAGCATGTTAAGTGTAAAATTTCAATTTAATCGGATAAAAAATAAAAATTTGCCAATCTAAATACAAATGGGTATACCACATTTGCATCACCTCCTATACCGAATATGGGGGGTACCGTAATATGGGGGCTACTCCGAAACATAGATCAATATTAATAACCACCAAATTACAAACGTGCCCAACGGTGCCAAAAAGTACCAAATATTGCGGCGTATGTAACGGGGCTAAATCAAAACGTGACCGATATACCCCATTTGCAATTTGAAACATCTTAGAAGTACCAGTAACATCCCTGCGACATTTCAGAGCTCCACCTAAACGATAGACATGGGGGTTACTATATACACAGTTTGTTTGAAAAATTCAGTAATGGGAATGGGTAGCCACGTTTATATGGATTCAATATCCTGCCATTGAATTATATTGAAAAAATTTTTCCCCATTATATTGAAAATATTTTTCCCCATTATATTGAAAATATTTTTTCCCGATATACCCCATTTGCAATATGAAACATCTTAGAAGTACCAGTAACATCCCTGCGACATTTCAGAGCTCCACCTAAACGACATGGGGGTTACTCTACAGACAGTTTGTTTGAAAAATTCAGTAATGGGAATGGGTAGCCACATATATATGGTTCAATATCCTGCCATTGAATTATATTGAAAATATTTTTTCAAGAGGTCCTTCATCCTCTGAAAACGCAAAATGCCCACTTATAGCCATATAACTTGGAACATTATGCAATTAATATATTATAATGGGCAGGACCTTCACCTTTCAACAATTTCCGTCGGTACATTTATGATGTGTAACATTTCTAATGTAAATCGTCTCTTGTAATTATTTTCCTGTGCTACAATGTCAATATCTTTGAAATTTGGTTTGTGACCAGTCAAAGTGCAGTGTGCTGCTAGCGCCGTCTTTTGCTCTAATGGTTTGTCAGATTTTTGATCAGATTTATGTCCGGAAAGTCTAGTTTTTAATTTTGTTTTTGTCGTGCCAATGTATACCTTTTGGCATACATCACCTTCGTCACCGTTACATGCTATCCTATAAACTACATTGCACTTATCCTCTTTTTTTGTCTTTGTCTTTGTTTTACTGAACATATTATTAACAGTGTTGATGGTCTTTAAAGCTATCTGGAATTTGTCCTTATTGTACACATTAGATCTGCAAAATCTCTCCGAAAATCCTGGGATGTAAGTTAAAGATTTATACACTTTTTCATTCTCTTCTCCAATTCTCAAGTTTTTAATCTGTTTTGCATGCTTTAATAGTTCGTCGATTATTTTTCGTGGAAAATCATTCTTTTTTAATATGCGTCGTATTTTGATTTCATTGTTTTGGTGGAATTGTTCGTCACTTATATTGAAAACTCTATGTATAAAATTTGTTGCCGTATTTATCTTCACTCTTCGTGGATGATTGGAATAAAAGTTTATAAGTCGTCCAGATGCTGTTGGTTTTTGGTACCAATCTAATTTAAGTTCCTTGTCTTGTCTGATTATCATTGCATCTAGATATGGCAGCTTGTCATTTTCCTCTATTTCATGTGTAAATTGTATGTTTTTGTCGAATGAATTCAATACCCTTAGTGTATTTTCGACTTCCGTTTTTTTCACTATACAAAATATATCGTCCACGTATTTTGTTAATATCCTTGGTTTCATCGTCATCTTTTCTATAGAAGCGTCCAATAATTCCTCCATTATTACGTCAGCTATAATCGGTGACGCTGGTGAACCCATTGGAAGTCCTTTCCGTTGTTCGTACACCTTGTCTTGAAATATAAAATATCTGGAGTCTTTAATACAAAGAGTCAGTATTTCTATAAATAAATCTTTTGGCATTCTGGTATAGTCTTTCAATGTGTTCCATTTTTCGGCGATCGTCTTTAGTGCTAAGTTTGTTGGAACGCTGGGGAACAACGACACTACGTCAAATGATATTAATATTTCGTCATCTTCAATGTTCACCTCTTTGATTTTGGATTTAAATTCTATTGCATCCTTGATATTGTAAGCTGAGTCCTTCGTCAAATGTTTTAAAATATCTACAATGTATTTGGACAGTCCGTGGGTAGGTGAATTTATGGATGAGCATATCGGTCGTAGTGGTATTCCGTCTTTGTGAATCTTTGGTAGACCATAAATCCGTGGAGCGAGTGAGGTATTTGTCATTAATTTGTTCTTTTCGGTGATATTTATGATGTTCAAGTTATATAATTTTTCCACTAATTTGTTGTTTTTGTTTTGCAGGGTGGTCATTGGATCTCTTTTTAGTCTGCGATATGTACACATGTCTTGAATT
>NW_026884770.1:0-5957 GCF_032173495.1 Musca vetustissima | reverse complement strand
AAAACATTTTTACCATAGTGTTTGTTTTATTTGCGTGGCCACCACTCTATATACCGATTTTTTAGATATAAAACTGGTATACATGTAGTGCTACACTTTTACGTACCACATCTATTCATAGGTACAGAACTCATATTTAACAGTTATTCCCTGCAATAATAGCAACATCGATTCAGACACTTAAAATCACAAACTTTTTTGATTATCATTTTCTTACTATTTTCCGTACTTCCGATATGAAATTATTCTGTATTCCTGCTTTTTTTTGATCAAAATAAATGTAATTTTTTAAGGAATAACAAAATGTTTACAAAATTGTACTGATAAAATTAAAGAATGTTATATAATCATAAAAAATTTTATATGGAAAATGCATAGCAAATACAACCAATAAGACACAATAGCACATTTCGTGAATAGTCTAATTGAGGTATACAGTACATTTATTTACTGTACTTCTTATTCAGTAGAACTCTGATATTTCACCTTTATCAATTCCACCTTCACATTCATACATACAAATTGCGAATTGGCAACTCTTATAAAAAGAGGTTTGTGGAGTTGGTAAAAAAGGTGTATTCACCATTGTATAATCTATATCTGTGGTTTGTATATTTACTAACATTTTGCTATAAATTACTAATTCTTATCCAATAAAGGGGCAATTTGTATGGGGGCTACTGTATCCCCTGCCCCTATCAAAAAATTAAGTACCCTATGTTACCACAAATGTACTCAAAAATCGACTGTGAAAATTTCATGAAAATCCGTTCAGTAGTTTAGGATTCTATAGGGAACACCTATCAAACAAACTAACAAACAAACAGAAATTCATTTTTATATATATATAGATATGGAGGGTATATTAATTTTGTCATTCCGTTTGTAACTCATCGAAATATTAATTTCCGACACTATAAAGTGAATATATTCTTGATCATGATAAAATTATAAGACGTCTGTCCGTCTGTTGTAATCACGCTATCTTCTGAAGGAAGTGAAATAGGGTGCTGAAATTTTGCATAGGTTTGTCTTTTGTCTGCAGGCAGGTCAAGTTCGATGATGGTATATATATCGGTCTACGTTTAGGCATAGCTCCCATATAACGATACCCCTCAATTTTCGGTATTTTGGGGTGCATTTTTCAACCGAATACGCTGAAATTTGGTACATTGGGTCCACTTTTCCGGTAGTCCCCATCTAACGGTACCTCCCAATTTTCAGTATTTTGGGGGTTTTGATCGTATTTTTCCACCGAATTGGCTCTAAATTAGTATTTTGAGTTCCTAATAGGTACCAAATCTTTCCACAAAAAATTATGAATATAGGTCCATTTTTCGGATAGCCCCTATATAAGGATACCCCAAATTTTCGGATTTTTTTGGTTATTGAGCGCGTTTTTCAGCGGAATTCGCTGGAATTTGGTATTTTGTAGTCGCATAGGGTAACAAATCTCCCTACCAAAAATTATTAATATTCGCCTCCTTTTTAGAGTAGTCCCCATATAACCCCCTTTTTATATTCAAATAGTTATCTTATTTTTTCCGCGTTTTTTGGTTTATTCCCATGTAGTCGAATTCCATTATAGTAGTGTATATATTCTATACTCGAAATATGGAATTCTACGACGATTTAGCCATCTGTTTTAATAATTCCACCTTCGGCGGATATCGAGGCAAAACAACTAGAAAGGCCAGGTTCGAGAATGAAATATAATATATCGACTCCAGTTAGATCTATGCCCCATATTGTGATACCTACCCATTTCCGGGTTTTTTAATATTTAGCGTGAAGAAAGGTATTGTGATGCCAAAATGTTTGGTTAGAAGTAAAGCTATATTGTAAGGTCAGCTTCAAATATTCAAAATCCGAATGTAACGTTAAATTATTGAATATATATTATGTACTGTACAAACAATGACAAAGTACAGATCGATCTCAGAATAAAGCTTCTTTGCGGCGACGCTAGCATTTTAACATTCTTTTCTATCTCCACTATCAAAGTGTAAAGACAAACCTGAAACCAAGCTACAGTCTCGCTGTAGCCAACATACCTTTTTTTATTTTTTTTAATAAATACAAGTTTTTGGAATATTTTTGATCCTAAGTAACATAAAATACCTCGAATAAGGTAAATTATTTCAGATTCATATATAAAATAGTGCGAATAAATAGTGAAAAAGTGTATCCAATTTTTCTTTGGTTCCTCTAGAAATTCTAACCTCCTACCAATTCTGAGGACCTCGTGTTTCTACGTCATAAAATCTCTACCAATTATACCTCTTATAAAAAGTAGTGGTACGAAATGTAAAGCGTAAACTATTAAGGAATTATCACTGCTGGCTAGTTTTTGCCAGTTAGTCAGTTTCGCCTATGAAAAAATCGTGAACACGAGGTTCTACAGAACATAATGTCCATAGAACTCCTAGTTCTCACTAGCAACTCCCTTTGCCACTACCAAAAATATTAGCACAAAACTATATTACTTTCCATACAAAAAGAAATATTCGGCTGTAAATACGTGGGAAAGAAAAGAAGCAACTTACACCCGACTATAATATTATTCACATCATCACTACCAAGCTGATCTATAGTGACACTACACCTCTGACATACTTTGGAGTCAACATTTTTGGAATTCTAGAATTTACAACATCATCAAATCTTTCCTTTCTACTCATGAATCCATACCGGCTGTACCAAAATCTTTCTGGATAGATTTGTATCCCAACCAAGAAAGCAACAAAAACTAAAATATTCATGCGAATAATATAATAATCATACATTATCATCATCAAATAAAATTTAAGATCTTTCTTAAGATGTTAAGCTCATAAGTAAGAACCTAATTAAGGTCATTACCACAACCCATCAGCAAAGCAATATCAATTTATACATACTTCATTATCATAATCAGCGCCAGCAGTGGACGAGGCCTCATCCGACAGCGGCAGCGGCAGCGACGACACAGAATTGGTGAGTTTTTTATACCCTCCACCATAGTATGGAGGGTATATTAATTTTGTTTTTCCGTTTCCAACTCTATAAAGTATATATATATATATATATATACATATATATATATTCTTGATCTTCTATGACGATATAGCCATGTCCGTCTGTCTGTCTGTTGTAATCACTCTAGCGTCAAAACGGTTCTGGAGCGCGTTTTTCACCTGAATTCTCTGAAATGTAGTATAATGGGTTCATATTGGGCACCAAATATCTCCACTAAAATGTATAAATATAAGTCCATTTTTTTGTGGTAGCTCCCATATAAGGTTCCCCCCTCAAAATTCGGTATTTTGGGGTTCTTGAGCGCGTTTTCCAACCGAATTCGCTGAAACTTGGTAAATTAAGTTTTTATTGGGTACCAATAATCTCTACTAAAAATTATAAATATAAGCCCATTTTTTCTGGTATCCCCCATATAAGGGTACCCCTATAAGGTCACTTATTTGACCCAAGGACGAATCCTATTGAAATTGAGAAAAACGGTTCAGAAAATACATATGGGAGCTAGATATAGCTCCCATATGTATTTTCGTACGATTTAATGTAAATGATGGATTAAAATCCCTATATATTTTTCGATTTGCACGAATTTTGACATGGCGTACAGAATTAAGTCTAGAATGATGTGTGCCCAGTTTCCTGAAAATCGGTCCAGATTTAGATATAGCTCGCATACATATTTTCGTCCGATTTAATGTAAATGGTGTACCAAAGTACCTATATATCTTCGGTTTGCACGAAATTTGGCAATGCGTAATGAATTAGGTCTAGACTGATGTGTGTCAAGTTTCCTGAAAATCGGTACAGATTTAGATATAGGTCCCATATATATTTTCGTCCGATTTAATGTAAATGGTGTACCAAAGTCCCTATATATCTTCCGATTTGCACGAAATTTGGCATAGCGTAATGAATTAGGTCAGGAATGATGTGTGTTGAGTTTCCTGAATATCGGTTCAGATTTAGATATAGCTCCCATATATATTTACGTCCGATTTAATGTAAATAGTGACCCAAAGTCCTCATATATCTTTTGATTTGAACGAAATTTGGTACAGCGTTTTTAATTTATTCTAGAATGATGTGTGTTAAGTTTTCTGAAAATCGGTCCAGATTTAGATATAGCTCCCATATATATTTTGGTCCGATTTAATGTAAAAGGTGTATCAAAGTCCCTATATATATTTCGATTTGCACGAAATTTATATATATCTTTCAATTACGTCTAGAATGATGTGTGTTAAGTGTCGTGAACATCATTTCAGATTTAGATATATCTCCTATATATCTTTCCTTCCGATTTTATGTAAATTGTGCACTAAAGGCCCAAAGTTTGTCCGATTGTAACACAATTTTGTACAATTAACTGTAGTTAATATAAGTTAAATTCTTGCAAGTCTCATTGAAATCGGATTATATATATATATATATATATATAGAAACTCTATATCTGACTAAATGAAAAGTTTAGTATAGGTTGCAGAACGACATGTTTATGGATCCATTTTCGTGTTTATGGTCCTTCAACGTCTGTTAGGATTCATCCGTTCAATATACCCAAAGTGGTGAAGGGTATCATATTGTCGGCCCCGTCCGACTTTCCTTACTGGTTTATATTAAAATATTTATCTGATCTGATTTGTTTGAGTTTGGTTCTAAGACTCTGTTGTAATTATTTCACCTGCGGAGGGTATCGAGAACGTTGAACTATAGTCCACATTTAGGCCTAGCCCCCATATAATGATACCTACCGATTTTCGGTATTTTTAATATTTAGCGTAAAGAAATGTATTCTGATGCAAACATGTTAATTTCGAAATAGAGCTATATCTGTTCTCAATTAGGCCGAAATAAAACCTGTGCATATTGCTGATGGCCTTATATAACTGTGATCTTTTAAATGCAGTATTTTGGAGATGTTCCACCCTACCATGCGTCGTCAATATCGGACCACCTTCTGGGGTTTTTAGGAAAAATGTCCAATAAAAATTGCTAAAATTTGTATTTGGTGTAAATTGAATTTTCGACATAGGTCCACTTTTGGGTATGTACCCTATATTTTCGATGCTAGTATCTGTTAGTATACATATGGTGGAGGGTATCGAAAGTTCGGCCCGTCCGAACTTAACGCTTTTTCACATCACTCTAGGCTTAATTCAGTATTGGTCGACAGGGGAATTTCGTTTTTCAGCTGAAATGTGTAGATCAATTTTCATTCATAATAACAATTGTTGGTACAGTTATACTTGTTGGTATGTTCCCCATATTTTCATTTCAAGTAACTAAACTTAACGCCTCCCTCACTTGTTTATATTAAAATAATTAGCTGATTTGTTCCGTGTGTTGGGGTTGTCCCCATGTAGGCGTAACCCCCATAAACGATAACCCCAAATATTCGCTATTTCCCAGCTATGTAATCAATGTAGATCCCCCTTTAGGCATAGCTTCATATAACTTTGCACTCTAAATTGCAGTAGTGTGAACATTTTATACACATGTTCCACTCTACCATTCGTTATCAATATCAGTGCAGGTTTTGGGGTTTTCAGATTTGAGGGAAAATCCTCATTAAAAACCAGTAAGGAAGGTAGTAAAGTCAGACGGGCCGACTATATGATACCCTTCACCACTATGCGTATATTAAACAGGAATATTAACATGAAATTGGATGAAATAAAATATTTATTTATCCAAATGTGAATCTACCTAGATCTATCCATAAAGTATGTAAATCGATTTCAAACAAATATAAATAGGTCTCCGTTGGGCTATGTCTGTACTTCTAGAAAACGCAACTACGCAATTCTATGCTCAATTTTGTAAGTTGTGCAAAATTTGATGTCAATCTGACTACATAAGGAGTTTGATGCCCAATTTACTTGAAATCGGGCGAAAATGTATATGGAAGCTCTATCCAAATATTAAACGATTTCAAACAAACA
>NW_026884769.1:0-5841 GCF_032173495.1 Musca vetustissima | reverse complement strand
CTTTGGACAGATTACGTATTGCTGTGTTAAGTTTCCTGAAAATCGGTTAAGATTTCAGTAGGTCCCATATAAATTTTCGTCCCGTTTAAGGTAAATGGTGCACCAAAGTCCCTTAATATCTTTCGATTTCCACGAAATTTGGTACAGCGTATTGAATAAAGTCTACAATGGTGTGTGTTAAGTTTCGTGAAAATCGGTTCAGATTTAGATATAGCTCCCATATATATATTATCGTACGATTTTAGATAAATAGTGCATCAGAGTCCCTATATATCATTCGATTTGCACGAAATTTGGCATATCGTACTGAATGAAGTATAGAATGATGTGTGTTAAGTTTCCTGAAAATAGCTCCAGATTTAGATGTAGCTCTCATATACATTTTCGTCCTCATATATCTTTCGTAATGAACTTAGTATAACCTATAAGTTAGATATAAATGCTGCACCGAATTCTCCAGGTGGGTCCGATTGGTACAAAATTTTGCACAACTTATTGAAGTTGTTATGAGATAACTTGTTGCAAGTTTTGTTGAAATTGCTTCAGATTTAGATATAGTTCATATATATAGTTTCGTCAGTTTTTTAGTAAAATGTGCACCAAAGACCCAAAGTTATATAGTTTATATAGCCTATCATGTGGAATTTTGTATTTAATCGGTTCAAATTTGGATAGAGCTACCATACATATTTTCTCAAAATATGGCCGGTATTCTGTGACAAGTTTCGATGAAATCGGCTTAGATTTCGATATAGCTTTTATACATATTTTCGTCCGATTTGAAGTAAATGGCGCACCAAACACCTCATGTTTATCAGATATGTATCCTAACAATCAACGGGTATCCGATTGATATATGCTTTAAATTAATTTACATAATTTTGTCCCATTGAAAAGAATCAGCTCTATATCTGACCAAATGAAAAATTTAGTATGTTTATGGGTCCAATTTCATTTCACTGGTCCTTCAAAAATGCGACGTCTGTTAAGAGTCATCTGTTGAATATACCCAAAGTGGTGAAGGGTATCATATAGTCGGCCCCGTCCGACTTTAATAATTTCCTTACTGGTTTTTTCTTGTTCTTCTTCATCGTCTACAGTACAAATGCCACAAAAACAAATGGTTTCCTTAATAGTTTTGTTATGCAAATGATTTCCGTATTGAATCGTTTTAAAAATTTTAATCACCACATTTCATTGTGGTTTGGTGGGTGTTTCTTTAATTTTATTAAACTCTTTTTTCTTTTCCAACTAACAATGTGATGTAGCTTTAAAGTTACCTTGGCACACCTTTATTTTAGTTGTGGCATATTGTTCTTTCACCTTTTGCTTTTGGTAAATTATAAGGAAACATTCCTTTGCAAGCAAAGGAATTCATGAACTACTGCAAAGTACACCTTTGGCTTGGCATTCCAACAATAAGTGGTGGATTGTGAAAAGGCGAAAAAATAATGAACTTCAAGAAAAACAACACATTGAGAAACGGAAGTACTTATTTGCACATTGCATGTTCATAATATGCTGAATTTAAGTACTTTGGTGTGGTATGGATTAACAACACAACGCATATAAATATTTCTTAAATAATATCGGTTTGAAAAACTTTTAATATGGATTTTCGCTTAAGAAAGTTTAGAAAATATTCTGAAGCACTGCTAGGAAAAACCTTTCAAATTTATTCAGAATAAATTTTTAATGGATTCCATTACGGATTATATTTTTCAATTTCTGCTATAGACAACTTCAAGAGTTGCCTTAAGAGATCGCCTGTCTAAGTCTTCAAATGTGAGCTAAATCCAACAAAAGTTGTCCACTTTAAAGTGAAGGTACTTCGAAGCAAATTATAGCATATACCTCTAAACCAAACGTGTGTGCTTTATGTGGAATCTATGTCATAGTAAATTGTATGCTACAAGTGTTTTTATGCTCTGAGACAATAAAATACCAAATTACCCAGAGTGTCGGTAACTAGGGACACTGGAATAAAAAATGTAATCAACCAACAATTAATCGAACTCATTGTATGGAGACCATGTAGGAATCACAGGAGTCTTAATGTCAAATTGCTATTTTTACGGTGGGGAAATGAAGCTAAAAAATTAAAAATATCGAAAAAACATGGTCGTATATCAAAATAGTTTTGCAAAATGATTCTCACCCAGAATTTCAGATTACAATCACTTCAGTAGACAAATGTATTACAAGGTACAGAACATGGGTCGGAAATTGTTCAGTGGGGTTCATGTATATCAAAAATTTTACGAAAATATATTATTTATCCCCCATGTACAACAAAACCAGTAAGGAAAGTAGTAAAGTCGGACGAGGCCGACTATATGATACCCTTCACCACTATGGGTATAGTAAAAAGATGCATCCTAACAGAATGTGATGCCGTTTATTGTTACAATGGGACAAAATTATGTAAATAGTTTTAAAGCAAATATCAATCGTGCACCCGCTGAATACTTGGAACACGAAGTCGGTTCGACTTCGTGTTCCTGTACTTCCAAACGCAACTACGTCATTCTATTCTAAAACAAAACATGAAGAGTATGGTGTAACATTTACATAACTTAACACACATCGTTCTAGGGTTTATTTAGAACGTTAAGTTAAGTACGTTAGGTTATTTAGTGCATTTACATTAAATCGGTCCAACCTATATATGGGACATATATCTAAATCTGAACCGATTTTCAAGAAATTTTACACACATCATTCTAGACCTAATTTATTATGCTATGCCAAATTTCGTGGAAATCGAAAGATATATAGGGACTTTGGTGAACCATTTACATTAAATCGGGCAAAACTGTATATGGGAACTATATCTAAATCTAAACAGATTTTCAGATTCAACACACATCATTCTAGACTTAGTTCAGTACGCTATGCAAATTTCGTGCAAATCGAATGATTTTCATGAAACATGTGTGCAAAATTTTGGCCGTCTATGTGAAGTGGTTCGGCAGTTAATGAGTTTATACCCAATTTTTGGTTAATACTCAAAATAGGGGTACCTTTGTATGGGGGCTACCAGTAAACGTGGACCTACAAACATAAAATTTTGCATGAGCATTTTGTACTCAAAAAGAACACTCTGTGCCAAATTAGATCCAATTTGTTTGTAAAATGTGTCTAATAGACATAAAATACCTTAAATCGGGAGATATGGTTATATGGGGGCTATATCAAATCTTGGACCCAGGGACCCCGTGTTGGATTCCTTTATTTGCTTTGACATTAGAAACATGTGTGCAAAATTTTGGCCGCCTATGTCTAGTGGTTCGGCAGTTAATGAGTTTATACCCAATTTTTGGGTAAAAACTCGGGTATTTACCCAAGTATTTACCAACGTCTTTAAAGTATCGTAAAACTATCCATTCTAAATCGATTTGATAACAGAAACCCGGCAATAGGGTGTAAGATGTATTACCGAGTCAATATAGTAAATACCCAAATAAATACCCGCAAATGGGTATTTACCCGGTATTTACCCATCCCTTGGGTATTTACCCGGTAAATACCATCTCTACCTTTGGTGTACCATTTACCTAAAATCAGGAGAAACTATATATGGGAGCTACATCTAAATCTGAACCGATTTTCGTGAAACTTAGCACACATCATTCAAGACTTAATTTAGTACGCTATGCCAATTTTCGTGCCATTCGAATGATTTTTAGGGACTTTGGTGCACCATTTACATTAAATCGGTCGAAAATATATATGGGAGCTATATCTAAATCTGAACCGATTTTTCCCAATTTCAATAGGGTTCGTCCTTGTGCCAAATAAGTGACCTATGCCAAATTTCATCCAGTTCGGACCATAAATGCGACCTGTACTTTGTTTACAATTTAACATGGACAGACAGACGGACGGACGGACATGCATAAATCGACTCAGAAAGTTATTCTATGCATATTCTCAAAAGGAAACATGGGTCTATCTCGATTCCTTTTACCTGTTACAAACATATGCACACGGACATAATAACCTCTATCACAGTGTGATGAAGGGTATAAAAAGATTTCCAGGCGTGTCGGTCTTGTGCGCAGTTTTTCTAAGACCATGTTTCGATACGCTATCTTCCATTTGATCTTTCCATGTAATTCGTGGTTTGCTTTTTATACCCTTCACCACACTGTGGTACAGGGTATTATGTCTTTGTGCATATGTTTGTAACAGGCAAAAGGAAACGAGATAGACCCATAGTTCCTTTTTGAGAATATGCATAGAATCACTTTCTGAGTCGATTTATGCATGTCCGTCCGTCCGTCCGTCCGTCTGTCCGTCTGTTGGTGTTAAATTGTAAACAAAGTACAGGTCGCATTTATAATCCGATTTAGATGAAATTTGGCACAGGCCACTTATTCGACCCAAGGACGAACCCTATTGAAATTGGGAAAAATCGGTTCAGATTTAGATATAGCTCCCATATATATATTTAACCGATTTAATGTAAACGGTCCCTATATATCTTTCGATTTGCACGAAATTTGGTACAGCCTAATCAATTAGGTCTAGAATGATGTCTGCCAAGTTTCGTGAAAATCGGTCCAGATTTAGATATAGCTCCCATATATAGTTTCGTCCGATTTCAGGTAAATGGTGCTCCAAAGTCCCTATATATCTTTCGATTTGCACCAAATTTGGCATGACGTACTGAATTGAGCCTAGAATGAATTTCGATGTATAGCTCCCATATATAGTTTCGTCCGATTTCATGTAAATTCCCTATATATCTTTCGATTTGCACGAAATTTGGCATAACGTACTGAATTGAGCCTAGAGTGATGTCTGCCATATATTTAGATATAGCTCCCATATATAGTTTCATCCGATTTCATGTAAATGGTGGACCAAAGTCGCTATATATCTTTCGATTTGCACGAAATTTGGTACAGCCTAATCAATTAGGTCTAGAATGATGTCTGCCAAGTTTCGTGAAAATCGGTCCAGATTTAGATATAGCTCCCATATATAGTTTCGTCCGATTTCATGTAAATGGTGCCCCAAAGTCCCTATATATCTTTCGATTTGCACCAAATTTGGCATAACGTACTGAACTGAGCCTAGAGTGATGTCTGCCAAGTTTCGAGAAAATCGGTCTAGATTTAGATATAGCTCCCATGTATAGTTTCGTCCGATTTCATGTAAATGGTGGACCAAAGTCGCTATATATCTTTCGATTTGCACGAAATTTGGTACAGCCTGATCAATTAGGTCTAGAATGATGTCTGCCAAGTTTCGTGAAAATCGGTCAAGATTTAGATATAGCTTCCATATATAGTTTCGTCCGATTTCATGTAAGTAGTGCCCCAAAGTCCCTATATATATCTTTCGATTTGCACGAAATTTGGCATAACGTACTGAATTGAGCCTAGAGTGATTTCTGCCAAGTTTTGAGAAAATCGGTTCTGATTTAGATATACCTCCCATATATAGTTTCGTCCGATTTCATGCAAATGGTGCCCCCAAAGTCCTTATATATCTTTCGATTTGCACGAAATTTGGTACAGCCTAATCAATTAGGTCTAGAATGATGTCTGCTAAGTTTCGTGAAAATCGGTCCAGATTTAGATATAACTCCCATATATAGTTTCGTCCGATTTCATGTAAATGGTGCTCCAAAGTCCCTATATATCTTTCGATTTGCACCAAATTTGGCATAACGTACTGAATTGAGCCTAGAATTATGTCTGCCAAGTTTCGTGAAAATCGGTCCAGATTTCTATATAGCTCCCATATAGTTTCGTCCGATTTCATGTAAATGGTGGACCAAAGTCGCTATATATCTTTCGATTCGCACGAAATTTGACAGACATAGCCCAA
>NW_026884768.1:0-5819 GCF_032173495.1 Musca vetustissima | reverse complement strand
GGTCTACCAACAGGCGTGGATTTTTTAAAAATATTTTTTCAAGGGTCTACCAACAGGCGTGGATTTTTTAAAAATATTTTTTCAAAGGTCTACCAACAGGCGTGGATTTTTTAAAAATATTTTTCAAGGGTCTACCAACTGGCGTGGATTTTTTAAAAATATTTTTTCAAGGGTCTACCAACAGGCGTGGATTTTTTAAAAATATTTTTTCAAGGGTCTACCAACAGGCGTGGATTTTTTAAAAATATTTTTTCAAGGGTCTACCAACAGGGGTGGATTTTTTAAAAATATTTTTTCAAAGGTCTACCAACAGGCGTTGATTTTTTAAAAATATTTTTTCAAGGGTCTAACAACAGGCGTGGATTTTTTAAAAAAAAATTTTCAAGGGTCTACCAACAGGCGTGGATTTTTTAAAAATATTTTTCCAAGGGTCTACCAACAGGCGTGGATTTTTTAAAAATATTTTTTCAAAGGTCTACTAACAGGCGTGGATGTTTTAAAAATATTTTTTCAAGGGTCTAACAACAGGCGTGGATTTTTTAAAAATATTTTTTCAAAGGTCTACCAACAGGCGTGGATTTTTAAAAAATATTTTTTCAAGGGTCTACCAACAGGCGTGGATTTTTTAAAAATATTTTTTCAAAGGTCTACCAACAGGCGTGGATTTTTTAAAAATATTTTTTCAAGGGTCTACCAACAGACGTGGATTTTTTAAAAATATTTTTTCAAGGGTCTACCAACAGGCGTGGATTTTTTAAAAATATTTTTTCAAGGGTCTACCAACAGGCGTGGATTTTTTAAAAATATTTTTCCAAGGGTCTACCAACAGGCGTGAATTTTTTAAAAATATTTTTTCAAGGGTCTACCAACAGGCGTGGATTTTTTAAAAATATTTTTTCAAGGGTCTACCAACAGGCGTGGATTTTTTAAAAATATTTTTTCAGGGGTCTACCAACAGGCGTGGATTTTTTAAAAATATTTTTTCAAGGGTCTACCAACAGGCGTGGATTTTTTAAAAATATTTTTTCAGGGGTCTACCAACAGGCGTGGATTTTTTAAAAATATTTTTTCAAGGGTCTACCAACAGGCGTGGATTTTTTAAAGATATTTTTTCAGGGGTCTACCAACAGGCGTGGATTTTTTAAAAATATTTTTTCAAGGGTCTACCAACAGGCGTGGATTTTTTAAAGATATTTTTTCAAGGGTCTACCAACAGGCGTGGATTTTTTAAAGATATTTTTTCAAGGGTCTACCAACAGGATTTTTTAAAAATATTTTTTCAAGGGTCTACCAACAGGCGTGGATTTTTTAAAAATATTTTTTCAAGGGTCTACCAACTGGCGTGGATTTTTTAAAAATATTTTTTCAAGGGTCTACCAACTGGCGTGGATTTTTTAAAAATATTTTTCCAAGGGTCTACCAACAGGCGTGGATTTTTTAAAAATATTTTTTACATATTATTCTATAATCCAGGAAAATATCTGAAAAAAAATGTCTATCGTTGACATTTTTCTTAGTTCCTTGCTTTAGTTACATTCACCACCACTAGTCCCTTGGCCCAATTAGGTATCACCTCTCCTTAGTATAATGTGGGCTATTTATGTCCTATGTAAAGTCATTTACGCCTAGAAAATGAAAATAATCCCACACATTCCCAAAAGCGAAATTCTGGTCTGCAGGCAACTCCTGCCGCCTTAAGGTCATCATTATACCAAGATGTACAACATTTATTGTGTTAATGTGCCATTAAAAGCATTTAACTACGAAAATTACAAATCGGCACCCCAAATAGTGAATTAGAGAAAGAAGAAGAACAAATGACCAGCGATAGCAAAATTCACCTAAATAGCCGATTGAATTAAACGATTACATACACTGCTATTGACATTATTAACAAATGGTTAACACGCTAATTACGAAATCAATTAATGGTGGTATGTGGGTGGGAGGAAGCCATTCCAGGATAATTTTTTTTCACACACATAAATCGAAACTATTTCTTTATAATTTTCATATTAAAGGTATTATTTTGAAATTATATAGAAAAATTTCTTATTGGAATTTTATGGAAATTTTCTTATTGATATTTTATGGAAATTTTCTTATTGGAAATTTCATATATAAAAATTTGAATAGAAAATTTCTTAGATGAAATTTTCAATAGAAAATTTCTTTATATGAAATTTTCAATAGAAAATTTCTTTATATGAAATTTTCAATAGAAAATTTCTTTATATGAAATTTTCAATAGAAAATTTCTTTATACGAAAATTTCAATAGAAAATTTCTTATATGAAATTATCAATAGAAAATTTCTTATATGAAATTTTCAATAGTAAATTTCTTATATGAAATTTTTTCAATGCGTGGATTTAAAAAAAAATCTTATATGAAATTTTTAATAGAAAATTTCTTGTATGAAATTTTTAATAGAAAATTTCTTGTATGAAATTTTTAATAGAAAATTTCTTATATGAAATTTTTAATAGAAAATTTCTTATATGAAATTTTTAATTGAAAATTTCTTATATGAAATTTTTAATAGAAAATTTCTTATATTAAAAATTTTCAATAGAAAATTTCTTATATGAAATTTTCAATAGAGTTAAAAAAATATATAGAGGTCACTTCAAGGCGTTGATTTAAAAAAAATGTTTCCTGAAGGCAGCTCAAGAAGTGGATTTAAAAAAAAATGTTTCCTGAATACCAGCTCAAGACTTGGATTTAAAACCAGTAAGGAAAGTAGTAAAGTCGGACGGGCCGACTATATGATACCCTTCACCACTGTGGCTATATTAAACAGATGAATCATAACAGACGTCGCATTATTGAATATATGGGAGCTATATCTAAATCTGAACCGATTTTCACGAAATTTAACACACATCGTTCTAGACTTAGTTCAGTATGCTATGCGAAATTTCGTGCAAATCGAAGGATATATAGGGACATTGTTGCACCATTTACATAAAATCGGACGAAAATATATATGGGAGCTATATCTAAATCTGAACCTATTTTCACGAAATTTAACACACATCGTTCCAGACATAATTCAGTACGCTATCCCAAATTTCGTGCAAATCGAAGGATATATAGGGACGTTGATGCACTATTTACCTAAAATCGGACGAAAATATATATGGGAGCTATATCTAAATCTGAACCGATTTTCACGAAATTTTAGACACATCGTTCTAGACTTAATTCCGTACGCTAACGATATATAGGGACTTTGGTGCAATATTTACCTAAAATCGGACGAAAATATGTATGGGAGCTATATCTAAACCTGAACCGATTTTCAGGAAATTTAACACACATCGTTCTCGACCTAATTCAGTACGTTATGTCAAATTTCGTGCAAATCGAAAGATATATAACGACTTTGGTGCACCATTTACATGAAATTGGACAAACATATGCACAAAGACATAATACCCTGTGCCACAGTGTGGTGAAGGGTATAAAAAATGTTTCCTGAAGGCCACATCAAGGTGTGGATTTTTTAAAAACTATAAATATTTTTTTAATATTGTTTCAAGGCTTGAATTTTTATGCCCTTCACCACACTGTGGTACAGGGTATTAAGTCTTTGTGCATATGTTTGTAACAGGCAAAAGGAAACGAGATAGACACAGGGTTCCTTTTGAGAATATGCATAGAATCACTTTCTGAGTCGATTTATGCATGTCCGTCCGTCCGTCCGTCTGTTGATGTTAAATTGTAAACAAAGTACAGGTCGCATTTATCATCCGATTTGGATGATATTTATTTACAAACCCTATTGAAAATGGAAAAAAATCGGTTCACATTTAGATATAGCTCCCATATATATTTTCGTCCGATTTAAGGTAAATGGTGCGCCAAAGTCCCTATATATATTTCAATTTCCACGAAATTTGGCATAGCGTGCTAGATTGAGTCTATAATGACGTGTGCCAAGTTTCGTGAAAATCGGTTCAGATTTAGATATAGCTCCCATATATATTTTCGTCCGATTTAAGGTAAATGGTGCACCAAAGTCCCTAAATACCTTTCGATTTGCACGAAATTTGGCAGAGCGTGCTAGATTGAGTCTATAATGACGTGTGTCTAGTTTCGTAAAAATCGGTGCAGATTTAGATATAGCTCCGATATATATTTTCATTCGATTTAAGGTAAATGGTGCGCCAAAGTCCCTAAGTATCTTTCGATTTGCACGAAATTTGGCATAGCGTGCTAGATTGAGTCTATAATAACGTGTGCTAAGTTTCGTAAAAATCGGTGCAGATTTAGATATACCTCCCATATATATATTCGTCCTATTTAAGGTAAATGGTGCGCCAATGTCCCTAAATACCTTTCGATTTGCACGAAATTTGGCAGAGCGTGCTAGATTGAGTCTATAATGACGTGTGTCTAGTTTCGTGAAAATCGGTTCAGATTTAGATATAGCTCCGATATATATTTTCGTTCGGTTTAAGGTAAATGGTGCGCCAAAGTCCCTAAGTATCTTTCGATTTGCACGAAGTTTGGCATAGCGTTCTGAATTAGGCCTAAAATGACGTACGTAAAGTTTCGTGAAAATCGGTTCAGATTTAGATATACCTCCCATTTAGATATACCTCGTCCGATTTAAGATAAATGGTGCGCCAAAGTCCCTAAGTATCTTTCGATTTGCACGAAATTTGGCATAGCGTGCTAGATTGAGTCTATAATGACGTGTGTTAAGTTTCGTGAAAATCGGTTCAGATTTAGATATAGCTCCGATATATATTTTCGTTGGATTTAAGGTAAATGGTGCAGCAAGGTTCTTATATATATATTTCGTTTAATTTCATGTCAAGGTTCTTTCGAAAAGGCGACGTGTGTTGGGAGGCTGTAGAAGATCCAGGCGTTGTTAATCCTTAAAAATATATATTTTTAAAAAATCTACGCCTTTTTTTGACCTTGAAAAAAATACTTTTAAAAAATCCACGCCTTCTGTTGACCCTTGAAAAAATAGTTTTAACAAATTCAGTAGTGTTGGCGGGTTATTTGGGATACCATTTGTATTTTGTTTTTGCAAAATAGTCAGGCTTAATCCCAGTTTGTTGTTTTTATAAAAAACAACTATTTATTAGTGGGGAATGTATGGCATTGTCCGCCGAGGGGTAAGGCAGGGAAGACTATAGTTTCGGATCTCGCCACTGATCCTCATCAGTTCCCTTAGTTTTTTGTTGGGATATTCTCCCCAGAATCTATTAATAGCTTCTTTACAAAAAACCTTTCAAACCCTAATGTCTCTTGTGACAATTCGAAGTTCTTACGTTACCAGCGATACGACCCCAATGAGAAGTTCGTTTCGTTGGCGCCTGACTTCGTGGTCAACAAGGCATTTACAGACAACTACAATACATTTCCCACTGCTATGTGTCGTTTTAACAAATTCCCTCCTTCTGTTGACCCTTGAAAAAAATATTTCTAAAATATCCCAGCCTTGTGTTTGACCCTTGTCCTTGCCTTGCCTTGCTTAGGGCCTCTATGAAATACTTCTCCATAAATTGTTTAGTACCTTGAACATTTTTTTTTATTTCCTATCGAAGTTTAAAAATTTGTTTTCTGAAATTTCCTCTCGAACCCTTCCCACATGGCTTTGGTTTACCAGGCCTCTTATATTTGTTTCTTCTATTACGTAATGAACTCATCAAGAGGTTTCTTTTTCTTTTTCGAAATCATAATTACATGGCAATAAAGAATTGTCACCCATTTGTCAATACTCCGATGTCTTCTTGGCTTGGCAAATATTTAGCCGTCATTCAGTTCGAAAAAAAAAAAAGAAAAACCTGCTCATTTTC
>NW_026884767.1:0-58905 GCF_032173495.1 Musca vetustissima | reverse complement strand
TCCTTTTGGGAATATGCATAGAATCACTTTCTGAGTCGATTTATGCATGTCCGTCCGCCCGTCTGTATATGTTAACTTGTAAACAAAGTACAGGTCGCATTTATAATCCGATTTAGATGAAATTTGGCACAAGTCACTCATTTGGCCCAAGGACGAACCCTATTGAAATTGGGAAAAATCGGTTCAGATTTAGATATAGCTCCCATATATATTTTCGTCCGATTTAAGGTAAATGGGGCACCAAAGTCCCTCTATATCTTTCGATTTGCTTGAAATTTGGCATGGAGTACTGAATTAGGTCCAGAATAATGTGTGCCAAGATTCGAGAAAATCGGTTCAGATTTAGATATAGCTCCCATATATAGTTTCGTCCGATTTAAGTTAAATGGGGCACCAAAGTTCCTCTATATCTTTCGATTTGCATGAAATTTGGCACAGCGTACTGAATTAAGTCTGCCATGTTTTGTCAAAATCGGTCCACATTTAGATATAGCTCCCATATACAGTTTCGTCCGATTTCATGTAAATGGTGCACCAAAGTCCCTATATATCTTTCGATTTGTACGAAATTTGGCATAACGTACTGAATTGAGCCTAGAATGATGTTTACTAAGTTTCGTGAAAATCGGTTCAGATCTAGATATATATGTTTTCGTCCGATTTAATTTAAATAATGTGTTAAAGTTCTTATGTTGCATAGCGTACTAAATTTAGTCCAGAATTTTGTGTGCCAAGTTTCGTAAAAATCGGTTGAGATTTAGATATCGCTGATATGAAGTAATCCACGCACCAAGAAACCAATATATGGCTGATAGGAAATCAACGTACCGAAATTCGTTGAAATCGTTTCATATTTAGGTAAATAAATAAAGTAAATTATACATCGAACTCCTCATGTTTGTCAGATTGACATCAAATTTTGCACAACGTACAAAATTGAGCCTAGAATAACGTAGTTACGTTTTCTAGACGTACAGACATAGCCCAACGGATGTCCTATAGATGTTTGTTTGAAGTCGATTTTCATACTTTTGTCCCAAACGAATGACATATTTATGGATAGATCTAGTCCGATTCACATTTAGATAAATATCACATATTTTATTTTATCCAATTTCATGTTAATAATGTTTTACTACTTTCCTTATTGGTTCGATTTTGATTCCATCCTTACCGTTTCTGTCCTTTAACTGTTTCATTATAGATTTGCTGCAACATTAGCAATTAGTCTCCTCATCAGTTCAAAAAATTGTTGCAATTCTTTCTACCAACTTCTACTCAGAGTTCAGTGTTACTCCAAATTAATTTTGCCACAAACATTCCTTCTTTTATTTGGTTTGCTTTATGTTTTGCCCATTCACAGGCACACATGTGTGTGTGTGTGTGTGCTGGCCGTCAGTCATGCATGTCCTTGGTGTTGTTGCATATCCTCACACGAAATTATCTCTTTTCGCTTTATGGCTGTAAACAGCATCAATAAAAAGAGTTTACTTTGCAGAATGAAATACCGCATTCTCTTAACTACTTCCTATATTCTCTTGTGACAAAAATTCTCTCTCTCATTGCAATTTACCATTGAAAAGAGAAATAATTTATCATGAAATTGTTTTACAATGAATGACATTAGATTTTAACAAGGATTAACGCTTGCAATTTGTGCAATTTATTCTCTGAGGAAATACCAGCGGTGCAGTGTAGATCTATACACATGGATGCACGAATGTATGTGTTGATATGTATGTGTGTGAATATATGCGTGTGTTTCAATGTATGTGTGTTTTTATATTTTATGTTTGTTGGTTTAAAAGTGTCCCAAAGTGATGCCAAGGACATCACTGAACACAACGCATATATTGTTGCAATGTATTAAGATTGTGTAGGTGAGTGTGTATGTGTGTTTGGTAAGTGTGTATGAATGTGTGTCTCGGTGTACACCGTATGTGCAATTAAATAAAATTGAACAACTTAACAGTATAATTAATTTTATTCTATAAAATTTAAGAACTTGATGTTCTTTCAGGAATTTTCTGACAGTCAATGGAAGATGAAGGAAGAAGTTTATTAAAGGGCTTGATTAATTGTAGCATAAAATTGGAAAATGGATTTAAAACAATATATGAATGTTTAAAAGATGGGAATAGTTAAACGATCAGACAACACTGACCGATATAGCTTTCATATATTTTTTCGTCAGATTTTATGTAAATAGTGCACCACAGTCCCAATATATCCTTCGATTTGCACGAAATTTGGCATAGCGTACTGAATAGAGTTTAGAATGATGAGCGGAAAGTTTCGAGAAAATCGGTTTAGATTTGGATATAGCTCCCATATATACTTTCGTCCGATTTTATGTAAATGGTGCACCAATTACATAATTTTTTCATTCGAAGAGCTAGAATTCTGAAATTTGGAATGTGGGTCACTGATGGAAAGTTAGAAAGCTGTACAGAAGAGTTTTCGGAAATTCGACCTATAAGTGTACTAAAAGTAGGGGAGAGGGGGGCACCTTTGAACGTGGGGCACCTTTGAACAGCGCTTATAAAATCTTGGTTTAATATTTTTCCGACCCGCAACCACATTTTTGTATATGGCAATCTTGTTCTCTATACGCGTAAACCACTTTGGCTTGCTTTTTCAGTTGTCGAAAAATTGTGCATGGGTGACCATGTTTTCTCAGTGTCATTGTAAACTTTTGTTCATTTGGATGTAAGGGCGCAGGAAGAATTCTGTGATAGTTTTCTTTCGTCAAACAAATTTTTTGCATTCCAACAATAATTTCAAACATAACTAATGTAATTTCTTTCATATATATTTATTACAAAAAAAGTTATTTTAAATTTCCGTAAAATGGCATGTGTGGGGCACCTTTGAACATGCCCATTAACCTCGAGTAAAAAAAGGAGTTTTTATACCCTTCACCACACTGTGGTACAGGGTATTATGTCTTTGTGCATATGTTTGTAACAGGCAAAAGGAAGCGAGATATATTTGAGAATATGCATAGAATCACTTTCTAAGTCGATTTATGCATGTCCGTCCGTCCGTCTGTCTGTCCATGTATTTTTGTGAGCAAAGTACAGGTCGCATTTATGATCCGAATTGGATGAAATTTGGCACAGCTCAATTGTTAGGCCCAAGGACGAACCCTATTGAGATTGGGAAAAATCGGTTCAGATTTAGATATAGCTCCCATATATATATTTAACCGATTTAATGTAAACGGTCCCTATATATCTTTTGATTTGCACGAAATTTGGTACAGCATAATGAATTAGGTCTAGAATGATGTCTGCCAAGTTTCGTGAAAATCGGTCAAGATTTAAATATAGCTCCCATATATAGTTTCGTCCGATTTCATGTAAATAGTGCCCCAAAGTCCCTATATATCTTTCGATTTGCACGAAATTTGGCATAACGTATTGAATTAAGCCTCGAGTGGTGTCTGCCAAGTCGCTATATATCTTACGATTTGCACGAAATTTGGTACAGCCTAATCATTTAGGTCTAGAATGATGTCTGCCAAGTTTCGTGAAAATCGGTCCAGATTTAGATATAGCTCCCATATATTGTTTCGTCCGATTTCATGTAAATGGTGCACCAAAGTCGCTATATATCTTTCGATTTGCACGAAATTGGGCATAACGTACTGAATTGAGTCTAGAATGATGTCTACGAAGTTTCGAGAAAATCGGTCCATATTTAGATATAGCTCCCATATATAGTTTCGTCCGATTTCATGTAAATGGTGCACCAAAATCCCTATATATATTTCGATTTGCACGAAATTCGGCATAACGTACTGACTTGAGCCTAGAGTGATGTCTGCCAAGTTTCCTGAAAATCGGTCCAGATTTAGATATAGCTCCCATATATAGTTTCGTCCGATTTTATGTAAATGGTGCGCCAAAGTCCTTATATATCCTTCGATTTGCACGAAATTTGGCATATCGTAATTAATGACGTCTAGAATGATGTGTG
The DNA here is from genome assembly GCF_032173495.1 of Musca vetustissima. Classification (NCBI taxonomy): domain Eukaryota; kingdom Metazoa; phylum Arthropoda; class Insecta; order Diptera; family Muscidae; genus Musca; species Musca vetustissima. Next base: position 54,924 of record NW_026884767.1, on the reverse strand, counting down.
TTAAGTTTACTGAAAATCGGCCCAGATGTAGATATAGCTCCCATATATAATTTTGTCCGATTTAATGTAAATGTTGCACCAAAGTCCCTATATATATTTCGATTTGCACGAAATTTGGTATTGCGTAATGAATAAGGTCTAGAATTATGTGTGTTAAGTTTCGTGAAAATCGGTTCAGATTTAGATATAGCTCATATATATTTTTTCTTCCGAGTGTGTGTAAATTGTACACTAAAGACCCAAAGTTTGTCTGATTTCCACACAATTGGTACAATGAACTGTAGTTACTATAATACATTTACTTTACATTGCTTTGTATAATTTTGTCCCATTGTAAGAAGCAACCCTATATCTGACCAAATGAAAACTTTAGTGTAGGTTACAGAATGACATGTTTATGGATCCATTTTCATGTTAATGGTCCTTCAAAAATTCGACGTCTGTTATGATTCATCTGTAGAATATACCCAAAGTGGTGAAGGGTATCATATAGTCGGCCCCGTCCGACTTTACTGCTTTCCTTACTGGTTAACTTTTGGCTTCGATTTCTCAAAATTTCAAATGGGCTAATAAGATTACGAAATTAACTTTATTTTTCACTATATTAATTTTTATTTTCAAGTCATTTTATGTTTTAATAACTTTTGATCTACATTTTTTAAATTTTGAACATTTTTTATATATTTTTTAATGAATTAATGCATTTCTGATATGTATGAATAAAATACATATATATTTGAACATAAACACTGTAAAAAACCATGTCGTTCAAAAATGCCAACCCCTGTTCAAAGGTGCCCCCCTGGGGGGGCAGTTTTGAACACTTTGAGTTCGTCCATTAAAACAGTAATAAAATATATTTATCAAGCTTATAGTATGTCATATGTATATTCATTTTATAGGTTACATATGTAGCTATTAGTTAAAATTTATGATAAAATAAAAAAATTTATAAGGCTTGAAAGCAAAAAGTGTTCAAAGGTGCCCCCCTCTCCCCTACTTATGTGTACTAAATGGTACTATATTTGGTACAACTTGATTAAGTGTGAATGAATAGAGTTGGACTCCAGAATTTTGAAATTAAAATTACTTTTGATGTGTAGAATTGTTGTAGTTTAGGAAATTCTTAATTATTGAAACAAAAAGTACTAAATGGTACCAATGGATAGGGTAGAGATTCTAAAATTTTGAATTAATATTACTGTTGGAGTGCAGGATTGAAATATGCCGGTAGTTTTGAAAATTTGTCATTACGTGTACTAAATGGTACTAAATTTGGTACAGTTTAGATCAGAGTGAATGGATAGAGATGGAAAATTTAAATTTGGAATGCAAATCACAGGATTAAGGTAGTATTGGAATTTCGTACTTTTGGATACGAGAAGCACTAAATGGTACAAAATAGGGTACAATTCGTTTTGTGTAAACGGGAATCCTAAAATTTGGAATCAAAAATAAGGGTGGAGTGTAGGATTGAGATATGGAGGTAGTTTTGAAAATGCATGATTATGTGTACTAAATGGTACTAGGTTTAGTACAATTTGGATTTACATGAAAGGATAGATACAGAAATAGAAAACTTATATTTGAAAATAAACTTACTGTTAGAGTACAGGATTGAGACAGTATTGAAAATTCAAACTTAAAGTACGAAAAGTACTAATTGGTACTAAATATGCTACAATTTGGTTTTATGTGAACGGATAGGGCTGGGATCCTGAAATTTATGATTAAAATTACTCTTGGTGTGTGGAATTGAGGAAGTTTTATAAAATCGTACTTACCTCTACGAAAAGTAATAAATGGTACTAAATTTGGTTGTTTGTGAACGGATAGAGCTGGAATCATTAAATGTGGACTAAAGGTTATTATTAGAGAACATGACTGGGGTAGTTTTGGAAATTCGTACTTATGGGTATGAAAAGCACAAAATTTGGTACAATTTGGACTTTGGTGAACGGGTAGAATTCGAATCCCGAAAATTGCAACATAGGTTACTGTGGGAGTGTAGATTTGATATGGGTACGAAAGTACAGAATGGTACCAAATCTTATGAGAATGGATATTGGTACTTATGAGTACCAAAAGTACTAAATTTGGACTTTGGTGGAATTAAGATTACTGTTGGAGAGTAAGATTGATGTAGTTTTAGAAATTCTTACTTATGAGTATGATCGTACTAAATTTATAACAATTTGGATTTGGTTAGATGCTGAGATTTGGAATTTAGATTACTGTAGTATTTAGCTATGGAGATAACTTTGGAAACTCGATTTGATGTGTACGAATAGCAAATAGAATAGCAAATGCACTAAATTTCGATTTCGGCTGAATTAAGCCTAGAACGATGTGTGTTAAACATCGTGAAAATCCTTCCGATTTAGATATAGCTCCCATATATAAATTCGTCCGTTTTAATGTAAATGGTGTACCAAAGTCTCTATATATTCTTTGACTTGCACGAAATTTTCATTGGGGTACTTTACTACTTTCCTAACTGGTTTTAATCTGTTTAATTGAAGTAAGAGAGATTTCGGAAAATAATGCTTATGTGTATGAAGAGAACTAAATCGCAAACAATATACAACAAATTTACAGTATTCACGATTCCATATGAAATATTTTTTGCATTCCCTTTCCGCATACGAAGTAGCGGACACTTTGCTAGTTTTGCTATAAATCGTTTCAATAAATTTGTCCCATGGTCTAAATATGCCCGAATGAAAAAAAATATCATAGGTTGTAAAGGAAATGAGTATGTTCCTTTGAGGAAACATTGACATGCAAGGATACATATGTACAAAGGATACATATGTAGAATATACCCAAAGTGGTGAAGGGTATCATTAAGTCGGCCAAGTCCGACTTTACTACCTTCCTTACTGGTTCTTATTGGCAACGGGAAATCCCGACGGCCGACGTTCACGTCTAGCGGCGCCAGAATATATTTCATTCATTTTTGCTCAGCGTCTTACTCAAATTTTCTCTCTTGCTCTCAATTGAGTTGCCATATTTTAGGTAAATATCGGCAGTGCTACCAGCATTTCAATGGAAATTTATATCAAAACATATGGCAGTGCTGTTAAAAAACCGATATTTTCAAAGATTTTGGACGTTTTTAACGAGTTAATAATAAAATGGAAGAAAAATTGATAGAGGAAATAAAAAATACGACATTTTGGGTAACTTGGAATCCCCTGATTACAAAAACACAATGAAAAAGGAAGACATTTGGAAGGGCATTGCAGAACAAAAACAAATAATTAACATTTTGTGCCGCTCGCCACTAACTTTTACGTTTGGGTTTCACGCTGGCGAAAAAGCATGCCGCTGATTCCTGTGTTTAGACTCTCATTAGGGCAAATTTGTAGAGTAATTACAAAAATTATAAATATAGTTCTGATATTGGCAGCCAGATGACTCTGTCCATATGGAGAAAGTTGTTATCATATATGGCTCGTGTCTTTACTAGCGATCAAAAAAGGTAACTGCATTAACCAACCACTGGTGCATACCTACGATAGGAACAACGTCATCTACATGTAAATGTATGAACTATTTTATTATTTTAATACCTTCCAAGTTCACCCTACTTTGAAAAGAAACCTAGATGAATATACAAAGAGGTATATTATAGAACCATATCCTTACCAGAGTTCCTTACGATAAATCTGCATGTTACAATGTTACTAAACAAGCCAGTAAATGTGGATTTTTTAAACATTTTTCAAGAATACAAATTAATCAATAAGCATTGATTCTTTAAAAACATGCAAGGACAATCCCTAAGTTTGTTTTAGAAATAGCATTGTAGTGAGCATTTTAAATTGTTATTAAGGACCATGCTTAAGTGGGGATTTGTATATCCTCTACTATAATGTGAAGTACATATTATTATTTTTTTAAGTACAAACAAGCGTGGATTTTTGTAGCCTTTCAATATGAAGTAGAGTGTACCCTTTCAATATAAAGTAGAGGGTATATTAAATTTGCCATTTCGTCCGCAATACCTCGAAATATTCATGGCAGATCGCATAAAAAGGTACCGCCCTATTTTCGGCATTTTATAGGTTTTAGTCTGGCGCCCTAAGCCTTACGTCTCTACGTCATTGTAATTTGTGCTTCGTCGTTTTTATGTGCATATTCGCATATATAAACTTCTAGGAGAGTTTTTCAGTCTCCTACCAGGTGCGTTGTTAACGTTGACCAAACTGAATGAGGGTTGTTCCCCTAAAAAAATTGTTGAAGAAAATAGTTACGGTGCAGAGTCTAAATAGCTCATTACCGGCGGAAATCGATTTGCTTGCAAGTTACACCCCGTCGTCATCCTGCGATCATTAGCAGATAGGGCGGTACCTTTTTATGCGATCTGCCATGAATATTTCGAGGTATTGCGGACGAAATGGCAAACATCACAACTAGATGTGGGTGTCTTGGCATATTCTGTTGAGGGTATGACTACAAGTCCTTAGACAAAAGGCAAATGGATGTGAGTTTAAGAACCACCGGGGAAGAGCAATCTCGATCCAATCTTCCGAGACAGGTGGGTCATCTTTGGCCGAGGGTATGGCCACAAACCCTCGAGATAGGCTGGGACTCAAACTGAAATTTCGAGTCTAAACACGAGAGTAAGTCATTAGAAAATTTATAAATTTAGCAAAGACAAATCAGCAAACCAGGGCGAAAGGTTGAAAACTGGCTAAGATGAAACGGATGAACTGATATTCAAAAGGATTAGCCTAACTTTTACTTCACGTCCTCGGGAGCGGAGAAGAGTATTAGGTCTACCGAAGATCATACTAATTCCAAGAGATCAAATGGAATTACTTAATGTTTGATTTTGAGAACTCAAATTAAATAGAATTGAATCCGTATGAAAACTAGTAACATTGTCTCCATAATCGAAACAATAAATATGAAAATAGACATCCTCAGTTACAAAATCCAATGGTCTTCGTCAGATGTTGGGGCAGCGATTTCACAACATAACTCATGCTTGATATCTTTGGTCGACAGAACAGGACCCTGCTGGTGAAGAAGTGGGCAATCTTCCACAGGGAGTAGAGCGAATAGCGGACTCTCTTTTGGTAGGCTTGAAAAGGTATTCTGGTCAAAGGTACACTACGTGTCAACCCTTGGGAAGGCAAGGGTTGAAGAGCTGGAAGGCACAAAGAACAGCGAAGGGGAAACACCCAGTAGGAAATATGAGGGAGTCGAAGAGAAATGACTGACACCATAAGCTACACAATATAGCTGAAGCTGGTGTGAAAAAAAATAGATATTACTTAGTTACAAAAGCCAACGGGCTTCGTCAAAGGATGGGGCTGTGAGTTTACGACAGATCGCTTGCTTGAAGTCTTTGGTGTGCAGAACAAGACAGTGCTGGTAAGAAAGTATAATATTTTATACGAGTTAGAGAACGAATAGGGGACTCTTCTTGTAGTAGGCTTGGACATGTTTTCAATGGAAAATCTGGCTAAGACTAAAGAGGGAGCCTGACCGACTTTCAAGAAACCAGTTTATTGCTAGTGAAGAAGTGGGAAGGGAGGATAACGAAAAGAGAAATCTTCTTGTAGTATACTTGAATAGGTCTTCAAGGGCAAATCTGGATAAGCGTACTACGTATCCAACGCTGTCTACTGCAAGATTTCAGAGAAGAAAAGCCTAGCAACATAAGTAAAGGATCCGAAGAGAAGATTACCGACTCTGAAGAAAATCTTTTATTGAAGATTTATTGATTATTGAGGCTCTGATGAAAAATTAATCAAAAGTAATATACACATCGGCCTAATCCCGGAACTATGGACTGTTAAAAACAAGATCTCTGTAAGATATATCTTACTAGCCAATTTCAAGCCTGGCCAAGGCTAACGGTATGGCACACTGCGTGTTCAACGCTGTCTACTTCGTAATTGAGAAGGTACGGATTGGAGTGGAAGAATAAAAACACAACGCGGAAGCAACACCTGGCAACAAAAGTGAGGGAACCGAGGAGAAGATGCAAAAAGTAATCATCGGGATAATTAAGGAACTTTGGACTATTAAAAAGTAGGTCTTCTATGGGAAAAAGAAGAATGCCTCCAGCTCTTTTATGGGAAAATGACCTTCAACTTTTCTCAGCGATGGAGATTACGACCTTCAGCTCTTCTAAGGAAATAAAAAGATCTTCAGCCCTTCTATGGACATAAGAACGTATTCAGATCTTCTGTGAGAAGACAAATGGACCTTCCATGTTTCTATGGGAATAAGGGACCTTCAGCTCTTCTATGGGAAAGAAGACCTTTTACTCTTCTAGGGGAAGAAGACTTTCAGCTATTATATGAGACGATCTTCAGTTTTTCTATAGGAAAAAGAAGAACTTCAGCCCTTGTATTCAGAAGATTTTCAGCTTTTCTGGAGCAAGAAAAGGATCTTCAGTCATTCTAGGTCAAGAAGAAGACCATCAGCTTTTCTATGGAAAGAAATCCTTCAGCCCTTCTATGGGTGCAGACGACCTTCAGCTGTTCTATGGGAAAAAAGACCTTCAGCTCTGCTATGAAAAGGAAACTCTGAGACATGACCGTTTGTTGAAATCACGATAGAGCTTGCAATATTTAATATACAACTTTGAAAATTTTTACATAAATTTTTATTACTCCGAGGATGTTTGGTATTGAAGATAGGTGATTTTTGGCAGGTTTTTAACCGAGTTCCCATTGGGTAGCAAATCTGTATATTAAAACGATCGACACGTTGCTTTTTTTATGGTGGTGGTATTTTGGAAAGTTCGGGCAAGATTTTCAACCAAATTGACTAAAATTTAGTATTTTCAATCTTCATTGTAAAGTTCTTTGAGTTTTTCCCTACCAAAAATTATTGATATCCCTCTACTTTTTTAGAATAGCCCCATTTTAATTTGGTTCTCATGTGTGTGTCAAACCTTCCTATAAAAAATTAAAATATATGAAGGTCCTGAACAATTATAGGTATTTAAAATGTTCACTTCATGGTGGAGGGTATAAACAGTTTGGCCCGGCCGAACTTAACAACGATTTTACATATCTTTGAATATTTTTTCGACGGCTAGTATATCTAACGTAGGATTAATTGACATCGATATTCCTGAAAATTTGTAACTGAATTAGTAAATGCTAACTTAAAAAAAATCTATAAATTTTTATTAGTAAAAACCTGTAAGGTAAGTAGTAAAGTCGGACTGGGCCGACTATATGATACCCTTCACCACTTTGGGTATATTCTGCATATGTATCCTAACAGAGGACGCGTTTTTGTTATATATCTATATCTGTACCGATTTCAGGGAAACTTGCCAGAGACTAATTTATATTACTTCAATATGTTGTGTCAATCTAGACTTACCCTTGGTATATGACATAAAATCGGACGAAAATATATATGGGGACTATATCTAAATCTGAACCGATTTTCACGAAACTTAGCACACATTATTATATACGCAATTGAGTACGCTATGTCAACTTTCGTGCAAATCGAAAGATATATGTGGTCTTTGGTGCACCAATTATGTAAATCGGAATATATATATACTTTGCACACATCATTCCAGACTCAATTCAGTACGCTGTGCCAAAATTCGAGGAAATTAAAACATTTCCATGGACTTTAGTGGTCTATACCTAAAATCGGGCGAAGCTATATATGGGAACTATATCTAAATCTGAACCGATTTTCACTAAACTGTGCACACATCATTCTAGACTTAATTTAGTACGCTGTGCCAAATCGAATGATATATAGGGACTTTGGTACACCATTTACCTTAAATCGGACGAAGATATATGTGGGAGCTATATCTAAATCTGAACCGATTTTCACGAAACTATGCACACATCATTCTAAACCTTATTCATTACGCTGTGCCAAATTTCGTCAAATCGAAAGATATATAGGGACTTTGGTACACAATTTACCTTAAATCGGACGAAACCATATATGGGAGCTTTATTTAAATCTGAACCAATTTTCACGATACTTTGCACACATCATTCTTGACTTAATTCAGTACGCTGTGCCAACTTTCGTGCAAATCGAATGATATATAGGGACTTTGGTACACCATTTACCTTAAATCGGACGAAGATATATATATGAGCTATATCTAAATCTGAACCGATTTTCACGAAACTTTGCACACATCATTCTAGAACTTATTAATTACGCTGTGCCAACTTTCGTGCAAATCGAATGATATATAGGGACTTTGGTAGACCATTTACCTTAAATCGGACGAAAATATATATGGGAGCTATATCTAAATCTGAACCGATTTTTCCCAATTTCAATAGGGTTCGTCCTTGGTCCAAAAAATGAGCTGTGGCAAATTTCATCCAATTCGGATGATAAATGCGACCTGTACTTTGTTTACAATTTATCTGTACCACAGTGTGGTGAAGGGTATAATAATTTAACGTTTGATTAAAGAGAGGCAAATAATTATGACAGAAAATACTGAAAACTTTAACCCTTCGTTGCTTCAAATCGGATTATATTTCTAATCCAGGACTTATTATTTAAATAAATACAAAATTCTACTGTTCGTAATACTGCAAAATCCAAATTTAATAAACTTGAACAAAGAAAATTGTGTCCAAATTGTGTTCATCTCCCCTGCGAATACATCGGTTAGTGATTGATTTACCACAATAGTTTCATGAAACTACCTAAAGGATATACGTAAAATATTTAAATCCCCCTTCCCGTACAACGAAAATGCTAAATTCTTTAGTAACTTTTGCCAATAATAAAAACAGGAAACTTAACACGAAAGTGCTCTTATGTTTTAACTCTTATCAAAAATCCTTTCAATTACTTACTCTCTCCCTCGGCGAGTAATCACAAATTGAAGTACACAAGCAAACACAGACACATACACTCACATATATATATATATATATATGTACATTCTGATGAACATGGTCTACATTTATTGCATCTCATCTTTACGCACACTTTCGATCACACACACACGAAGAACTAACACATTCATAGTAACACATTACCAACAAATTGTGTGCGACTGGCTGGCTGTCCCAAAACATTTATCCAGCTCATATAGGACATTCAAGCTGCACGCACATTGTCCTTTTGGCCAATGTTCAGCATGTCGTAGAACCATCCAGCCATCCAGCCAGCCAGCTACGACAGAGTTCACTTGCCATTTTTGTCTATCGTTATTGTGTGAACGCTCAAAATCCCAGCGTAATATTTTGTTTGCGTTCTTCTTCCGAACCAGCTCTTCTTTGTTGTTTTAATTTTTTGTGTTCTGTTGTGCGTAAAAATACTGTTAAAACACTGCCATCAAACATTGGTATCCCTTTAGATGATGGTGTCCTAGTTGATGGTGTCTATGCAATCAACCAAGCGGGACGTATGGACCGGTGGAGGAAAAATTTGTTTTTATCCTAGCATATGGGCCATTGCAGAGCAATGGAAAAATAAATTGTACCTGCCATTTGCCCTCAACTCAAATATCCTTCCCCTTCTCGGCCCATCTCTCAGCATATTTCCCTAATGGCTATGTTTTGTTGCTTGTAGTTGGTTAAAGTTTTCACTACAACAACAACACTGACACAGGCACATATCCCTTGTACGAACGAGTACGTCGAGTCATCGTTGATGGTGTTCTTGTTGTTGCTGTTGTTGTAGTCACACTAATATGATGCATTTTCCCAAAGGTGCATTTTATGCTTGGAAAATCTAATTTGAGAGATTTTTCCCATTTACGCCGTTTGTGTTACATGTAACACAAAAAATTGTTTTTGTTGTTCATCTTTCTTGTTTTTCTTTTGGCTGGCAAGTTGGTTTTTTTCACATTGTTTGCCCCGGTGTGTATGTGTGTGTGTGGTTGTTTGTGGGCAAAATGGACCTGCTGTTGTTATTGTAGTTTTACGACCATATCTTTTAAAAAAGAGGGGCAAACGAAAAATACCAAAAAAAAAACTATATATGGCATGCGAGGGGGCTGAAGAAGATATACTTTAAAAAATCTATTATCATTTAGATCTTTGAAGAACTAGTTTTTAAAAATTCCTTGTCCTTTAGACTTTTGAAAAATAGTATTTAAAAAAATCCATTATCCTTTAGACCTCCGAAAAAAAAATATATTTTTTGTTAAAAATCCATTTTCCATTAGACATTTGAAACCAGTAAGGAAAGTAGTCGTTCTGGGCCGACTATATGATACCCTTCACCACTTTGGGTATATTGTACATATGTATCCCTACAATTGCATGTCAATGTTCCCCTCGAAGTAACATACAACGATAGCAAAATTGATACACGCTATTCGGTACGCCGCACTGTTTAAAATTTAATTTCAATCAGACACCTTTTCGAAATATGTATGGAGCTATGGCTGCATCTGCACCAATTTGATACGTTGTGTAAAATTTCGTGTTACTCGGACAAACATTAGGACTATGGTGCACCATTTATGTAAAATCGGACGAATATATATGTATATGTGGGAGCTATATCGGAATCTGAACCGATTTTCCGAAACTTACCACACAATATTCCAGACTAAATTCAGTACGCTATGTAAAACTTCGTGCAAATCGAAGGATATAACGGGACTTTGGTGCACTATTTACCTAAAATCGGACGAAAATATATATGGGTGCTATATCGAAATCTGAACCGATTTTCCCGAAACTCACCAATCATCAGTCTAGACTAAATTCAGTACGCTATGCCAAATTTCGTGCAAATCGAAGGATATAAAGGGACTTTGGTGCACTATTTACCTAAAATCGGACGAAAATATATGTGGGAGCTATATCGAAATCTGAACCGATTTTCACGAAACTTAACACACATAACTCTTGACTTCATTCAGTACGCTGTGCCAAATTTCGTGCAAATCGAAGGATTAATAGGGACTTTGGTACACCATTTACCTTAAATCGGATGAAAATATATATGGGAGCCATATCTAAATCTGAACCGATTTTCTCGAATCGTAACATTCATCGTTCTATACTTAATTCAGTACGCTATGCCAAATTTCGTGCAAATCGAAGTATATAAAAGGACATTCGTGCACGATATATCTTAAATCGAACGAAAAAATATATGGGAGCTACATCTAAATCTGAACCGATTTTTACGAAACTTAACACACAAAACTATTGGCTTCATTCAGTACACTACGCCAAATTTCGTGAAAATCCAAGGATATATAGGGACTTTGGTGCACCATTTACATAAAATTGGACGAACATATATATGGGAGCCATATCTAAATCTGAACTGATTTTCCCGAAACTTACCACTCATCATTCTACACTCAATTCATAACGCTATGCCAAATTTCGTGCAAATCCAAGGATATATAGGGACATTGGTGCACTATTTACCTTAAATCGTACGAAAATATATATGGGAGCTATATCGAAATCTGAACCTATTTTCCCGAAACTCGCCAATCATCAGTCTAGACTAAATTCAGTACGCTATGCCAAATTTCGTGCAAATCGAAGGTTATATAGCGACGTTGGTGCACTATTTACATAAAATCGGACGAAAATGTATATGGGAGCTATATCTAAATCTGGACCGATTTTCAGGAAACTTAACACACATCATTCTAGACCTAATTTAGTTCGCTGTACCAAATTTCGTGCAAATCGAAAGATGTATAGGGACTTTGGTACACCATTTAAATCGGACGAAAATATATATGGGAGCTATATCTAAATCAGAACCGATTTTCCCGAAAACCACCAATCATCAGTCTAGACTAAATTCAATACGCTGTGCCAAATTTCGTGCAAATCGAAGGATATATAGTGACGTCGGTGCACAATTTACATAAAGGGACATTGGTGCACTATTTACCTAAAATCAGACGAATATATATATATATATATATATATATATATATGAGAGCTATATCGAAATCTGAACCTATTTTCCCGAAACTCGCCAATCATCAGTCTAGACGAAATTCAGTACGCTATGCCAAATTTCGTGCAAATCGAAGTATATAAAGGGACATTGGTGCACTATTTACCTAAAATCAGACGAATATATATATATATATATATATGGGAGCTATATCGAAATCTGAACCGATTTTCACGAAACTTTGCACACATCATTCTAGACTTAATTCAGTACACTGTACCAAATTTCGTGGAAATCAATGCCTATAAAGGGACATTGGTGCACCATTTACCTAAAATCGGACGAACATATATATGGGAGCTATATCTAAATCTGAACCGATTTTTCCCAATTTCAATAGGGTTCGCCCTTGGGCCAAATAAATGAGCTGTGCCAAATTTCATCCAATTCGAATCATAAATGCGACCTGTACTTTGTTCAAAATTTAACATGGACAGACGGACGGACAGACATGTATAAATCGCCATAAAACAAATATTCTTTAAAACATCCATGCCATGTTTAACCATTGAAAAAATATTCTTTAAAACAAAAAAAAAATATTCTTAAAAAAACTCCACGCCTTGTTTTGATCCTCAAAATATTCTTTAAAAACTCCACGCCTTGTTTCGATCCTCAAAAATATTCTTTAAAACACCCATGCCTTTAAAAACTCCACGCCTTGTTTTGATCCTCAATAATATTCTTAAAAAACTCCATGCCTTGTTTTGATCCTCAAAAATATGCTTTAAAAACTCCACGCCTTGTTTTGATGCTCAAAAATATTCTTTAAAAACTACACGCCCTGTTTTGATGCTCAAAAATATTCTTTAAAAACTCCACGCTTTGTGTTAGTCCCAGAAAAAATATTCTTGAAAAACTCCGCGCCTTTTTTGATCCTCAAAAATATTCTTTAAAAACTCCACGCCTTGTTTTGATCCTCAAAAATATTCTTGAAAAACTCCGCGCCTTTTTTGATCCTCAAAAATATTCTTTAAAAACTCCACGCCTTGTTTTGATCCTCAAAAATATTCTTTAAAAACTCCACGCCTTGTTTTGATCCTCAAAAATATTCTTTAAAAACTCCACGCCTTGTTTTGATCCTCAAAAATATTTTTTAAAAACTCCACGCCTTGTTTTGACCCTGAAAAATATTCTTTGAAAACTCCACGCCTTGTTTTGACCCTGAAAAATATTCTTTGAAAACTCCACGCCCTGTTTTGATCCTCAAAAATATTCTTTAAAAAATCCACACCTTGTTTTGATGCTCAAAAATATTCTTTAAAAACTACACGCCCTGTTTTGATGCTCAAAAATATTCTTTAAAAAATACACGCCCTGTTTTGATGCTCAAAAATATTCTTTAAAAAATACACGCCCTGTTTTGATGCTCAAAAATATTCTTTAAAAACTTCACGCCTTGTTTTGATCCTCAAAAATATTCTTTAAAAACTCCACGCCTTGTTTTGATCCTCAAAAATATTCTTTAAAAACTCCACGCCTTGTTTTGATCCTCAATAATATTCTTTAAAAACTCCACGCCTTGTGTTAGTCCCAGAAAAAATATTCTTGAAAAACTCCGCGCCTTTTTTGATCCTCAAAAATATTCTTGAAAAACTCCGCGCCTTTTTTGATCCTCAAAAATATTCTTGAAAAACTCCGCGCCTTTTTTGATCCTCAAAAATATTCTTTAAAAACTCCACGCCTTGTTTTGATCCTCAAAAATATTTTTTAAAAACTCCACGCCTTGTTTTGATCCTCAAAAATATTTTTTAAAAACTCCACGCCTTGTTTTGACCCTGAAAAATATTCTTTAAAAACTCCACGCCTATGGAAAACCATAACAGAAATTATTCTTTAATACTCCACGCCTATGGATGACTCTTGAGAGAATATTCTTTAAAAACTACACGCCCTGTTTTGATGCTCAAAAATATTCTTTAAAAAATACACGCCCTGTTTTGATGCTCAAAAATATTCTTTAAAAAATACACGCCCTGTTTTGATGCTCAAAAATATTCTTTAAAAACTCCACGCCTTGTTTTGATCCTCAAAAATATTCTTTAAAAACTCCGCGCCTTGTGTTAATCCCTGAAAAAATATTCTTGAAAAACTCCACGACTTGTTCTGATCCTCAAAAATATTCATTGATCTTCAAAAATATTTTTTAAAAACTCCACGACTTGTTCTGATCCTCAAAAATATTCATTGATCTTCAAAAATATTTTTTAAAAACTCCACGCCTTGTTTTGATCCTCAAAAATATTCTTAAAAATTTCCACGCCTTGTTTTGATTCTTGAAGATATTCTTTAAAAAATCCACGCCTTCTGTTAGTCCCTGAAAAAAATATTCTTTATTGAAGGCGATTAAAAAAATATCACCAAAAACTTCCCCAAGGTCCCTACGTTGGGCGCCATCATAAACCCGTCAAATGCTATTAAAACTATCATCCATATGACGTTGGTCGATCTGAGAATTGCACGTGGAAAAAAACCCGGATTGTATTATGTAGTTGCATATGTTCATCCGAAAAAGATTTTTCTGAATTACAACTAACATTGACAGCATCAGCAGGACCTGGACCGGCATATGGCATCAAAAAACAGCAAAATAATAATAATAATCAAATAAAAAACATCAACGTTAAGATTGGTAAAAACAAGAGTGATGTGTTCCCTATGCCAACTAGACCAATACACACACACAGATATACACCTACAGATAAGCAAAACAACACAAACACACTCACCTACATTTAGGTTCGATATGCCAGGACACAGTACCACAAAAAGTAACACTTGTGTGGTACCATCACCTTGCCAATACACTATGAAAAAGTGAGGATGGTGAGTATGGAGATGTGGTGGATCTATATGGGGGATAATACCAACAACCATTGAAGATTCCATTTGGTTGGTTGTTGTTTTTGTTGGCTTTGGTCTTGTAACCATCATTGAACACATATTACTGCCCCCCACCTCACCATCATTTTCAGCAACTCTCGTATGTAAAAATCTCCCCAGCTTTGATGAGGGGAGCAGCGAATGGTTATTTGCCGCTGCTACTGCTAACCTATTTTTGTTGTTTTGCGCTGTGCTATGCGCAACGCCAAAGTACTTTAATTGAGAGCATTTTGATGTCATAATTCTTGAGTGTTGCTTTAGGGACGCTTAAATTACTTCAATCAACAGTATGTGCCGTGATTGACAAACCGTTTTTACGTTGAACACCATTATTACCACTTCCCAACATCACCGTATCTCGAATGCCAGCCAGGACACCCGTTCACCCACCGAATCTCAGGCAAGAAGTTTCGTTTTCACATTTGAATTGTTATGTTGTTGTCGACATTTTTCAGATTCACTTTTCATTCTTATCCATCCATCCACCCATCCATCCATTCGTCTGCTGATGTTGTTTTGCCTTCATTTGATTTTTATGGGTTTTCTTGGCTCGGTGATATTTGTTTTTCTGGGTGCAACACTTTGCCCACCACTGATGGCACTGTTGTTGTTATTTGTTTGTTTTGTTACTTTGGGGTATTAAAGAATATTTTTCAAGGACCAACTGAGGCGTGGATTTATTAAAGAATATTTTTCAAGGGCCAACTGAGGCGTGGATTTATTAAAGAATATTTTTCAAGGTCCAACTGAGGCGTGGATTTATTAAAGAATATTTTTCAAGGGCCAACTGAGGCGTGGATTTATTAAAGAATATTTTTCAAGGGCCAACTGAGGAGGCGGGGATTTATTAAAGAATATTTTTCAAGGGCCAACTGAGGCGTGGATTTTTTAAAGAATATTTTTCAAGGGCCAACTGAGGCGTGGATTTTTTAAAGAATATTTTTCAAGGACAAACTGAAGGCGTAGATTTATTAAAGAATATTTTTCAAGGACAAACTGAAGTCGTAGATTTATTAAAGAATATTTTTCAAGGACAAAGCGTGGATTTTTTAAGGAATATTTTTCAAGGACAAAGCGTGGATTTTTTAAGGAATATTTTTCAAGGACAAAGCGTGGATTTTTTAAGGAATATTTTTCAAGGATAAAGCGTGGATTTTTTAAGGAATATTTTTCAATGTTTTTTAAAGAATATTTTTTAAGGACAAGTGGATTTTTTAAGGAATATTTTTCAAGGACAAATCGTAGATTTTTTAAGGAATATTTTTCAAGGACAAAGCGTGGATTTTTTGAGGAATATTTTTCAAGGACAAAGCGTGGATATTTTAAGGAATATTTTTCAAGCACAAAGCGTGGATTTTTTAAGGAATATTTTTCAAGGACAAAGCGTGGATTATTTAAGGAATATTTTTCAAGGACAAAGCGTGGATTTTAAGGAATATTTTTCAAGTACTAAGCGTGGTTTTTTAAGAATACTTTTCAAGGACAAGGCGTGGTTTTTTTAAGGACAAAGTGTGTTTTTTTTTAAATATTTTTCAAGGACAAAGCGTGGATTTTTTAAAGAATATTTTTCAAGGACAAAGCGTGGATTTTTAAGGAATATTTTTCAAGGACAAACCGTGGATTTTTTAAGGAATATTTTTCAAGGATAAAGCGTGGATTTTTTAAGGATTTTTTAAGGAATATTTTTCAAGGTTCCCATAAGGCGTGGATTTTTTAAAGAATACTCTACCAAAGGCGTGGATTTTTTAAGGAATATTTTTCAAGGTTAAAGCGTGGATTTTTTAAGGAATATTTTTCAAGGATAAAGCGAGGAGTGGAAAATCCTTGAAAAAATATTCTTTCGAACTCCACGGCTATTGTTTCTTACAATAGGCGTGAGCGTGAAAAAATATTCGTTGGAACGACACGGCTATTGTTTCTTGCAATTGTAGGGAAGGTCCTTTAAAAATCCACGCCTATTGTAAGGAAGTCCTTTGAACAATATTCTTTAAAAATCCACGCTTATTGTAGGGAATGTCTTTGAAACAATATTCTTTAAAAATCCACGCTTATTGTAGGGAAGGTCCTTGAAACAATATTATTTAAAAATCCACGCTTATTGTAGGGAATGTCTTTGAAACAATATTCTTTAAAAATCCACGCCTATTGTAGGGAAAGTCCTCGAAGAAATATTCTATCAAATTCCATACCTCATCACCCTTAAAGTCAACAGTATGCGACCATATGCGGACAAAAGTGACTAGACCATCTGAAGCATTGTAGTCTGAATATTGGTGTCGCAACGAGTAAATCGTGGACAAAGGTTATCTCACTCTCATTTTTATACCCTTCACCACAATGTAGTACAGGGTATTAAGTCTTTGTGCATATGTTTGTAACAGGCAAAAAGATACGAGATAGACACATGGTTCCTTTTGAGAATATGCATAGAATCACTTTCTGAGTCGATTTACGCATGTCCGTCCGTCTGTCCGTCCATGTATTTTTGTGAACCAATTACAGGTCGCATTTATGATCCGATTTGGATGAAATTTGGCATAGGTCACTTATTTGGCCCAAGGACGAGCCCTATTGAAATTGGGAAAAATCGGTTTAGATTTAGATATAGCTCCAATATATATTTTCGTCCGATTTAAGGTAAATGGTGCATCGAAGTCCCTATATATCTTTCGATTGGCACGAAATTTGGCACAGCGTAATTAATTAGCCCTGCCATATATAGTTTCGTCCGATTTTATGTAAATGGCGCACCAAAGTCCCTATATATCTATCGATTTGCACGAAATTTGGCACAGCGTAATGAATTAAGCCTAGAATGATGTGTGCTGACTTTCATGAAAATCGGTTCAGATTTAGATATAGCTCCCATATATATTTTCGTCCGATTTAAGGTAAATGGTGCACCGAAGTCTCTATATATCTTTCGATTGGCACGAAATTTGGCACAGCGTAATGAATTAGCCCTAGAATGATATGTGCTGAGTTTCATAAAAATCGGTTCAGATATAGATATACCTCCCATATATAGTTTCGTCCGATTTTATGTAAATGGTACACCAAAGTCCCTATATATCTTTCGATTTGCACGAAATTTGGCACAGCGTAATGAATGAAGTATAAAATGATGTGTGTTAAGTTTCCTGAAAATCGGTTCAGATTTAGATATAGGTCCCATATATATTTTCGTCCGATTTAATGTACATGGTCCACCAAAGTCCCTATATATCTTTCGATTTGCACGAAATTTAGCATATCGTATTCAATTAAGTCTAGAATGATGTGTGCTAAGTTTCGTGAAAATCGGTTCAGATTTAGATATAGCTCCCATATATAGTTTCGTCCGATTTCATGTAAATGGTGCACCAAAGTCCCTATATATCCCTCTATTTGCACGAAATTTGGCATAGCGTAATTTAGTCCAGACTGATGTGTGCCAAGTTTCGTGAAAATCGGTTGAGATTTAGATATAACTCCGTTATATTATAGATTGATTTTATATAATTGACGCACCAAGGATCCAATATATGGCTGATATGAACAAAACGTTCTGAAATTTGTATTACCTAACCTGTGACAAGTTTCGTTGAAATCGGTTCATATTACGATATAATTTCCATATATATTTTCGCCCGATTTTAAGTAAATTGGACTCATACTCCTCATGTTAGTCAGATTGACATCAAATTTTGCACACCGTACAAAATTGAGCATAGAATTACTTAGTTGCGTTTTTTGGAAGTACAGACCTCTTAATGACCTATTGATATTTGTTTAAAGTCGATTTGCATACTTTTGTCCCATTGTAACAATCGAATGGCATGTTTATGGATAGATCTAAGTCGATTCACATTTAGATAAGTATCACATATTTTAGTTCATCCAATTTCATGTTAATAGTCCTGTTTAATATACCCATAGTGGTGAAGGATATCATATAGTCGGCCCCGTCCGACTTTACTACTTTCCTTACTGGTTTTAAAGTAGAAATGATAGAACGGCTGTCACATTTAGCGAGGTAACTGCGACAGATCCGAAAATGTGCGCAAATTTTTTAACCGGCAGTTCATAGAAAATCCGAGAGTGACAAGACGAACAGAAGTGTTAAGACATTCAAAACGTTGGTCCCAGACTGAATCTCAATGCTGGAACAAACGTTTATAATTTTGGTTTTTTGAAGCTGACATCTATACAGAAAATTATCGACATCAGGTCATATTTTGTTATAGGTCTCTTATTAAGTTAGACCCCATTTTCAGCGTTTTGCAGAGGGATTCCACCAAACTGGCTGAAATTTGGTAATTAGGGTTTTATATGCAGAAAATTTTTAATATCAGTCCATATTTTGACGTAGCCTCCATATACAGCACCCACCCCATTTTCATTTCTTTCAATGGATTTAAACGCATTTGACATGGCTATAATTTGACATTCTGAGTTTTTTGGTTGGTGAAAAACATATGTTGATGGTCCCGGGCACATTTTTCAACAAAGTGACTGGCCTTCATTGTGCCAGATAATTCAAAATGTAGGACCATATTTTGACAGAGTCACACATAAGTCTCAGCCGATTTTAGGTATTTGAACCTCATGACGGATGGTATGAAAATTTTGGTTTGCCAAACATAATGACGTTTCCAGTAATTTTTGCGGATCTGCATTGAATCACTTTCTGAGTGATCTGTTAATTTGTTTTTTAAGGACTAAGAAGGATATTTTCTTTCCCCACCCTCGTTAACCTTAAGAATCATTGCGGTTTTTGCGGTAATATCAAACTAAAACTTCACCCTTTCTTCCACTTTTCTTACCCACACACCTTTTGGTGTTTTTTTTTATTTATTATTTTTTTATATTTTACTTTTTTGTGGCTCATATAGGGTCCTCATATCTACTACACACTAGTATGAGTTAGTATAAATAAAGTGCAAGGATACATCTCCTCCCAATGTTTCTGTTTTTTGGGTTTTTAATACTGCGGCTGATGTTACCGCCACTGCTGCTGCTGCTGTTACTTTAGCTACTGTTGTTGTTTTTGTTTATCCTTTTTTGCCAGCTTTCAATTTCATTTAGTTGTTGTTGACCCCCCCCGTGCTCCACCCTGCCATGCCACATACTGCACATAAGATGCGGTTGGGAGATGGAGGTTACTGAAATAGAGACCAACTAAACAACAACATGGAGCAAAAATAAAAAAAACGGGTTGGTTGGTTGGTTTGGCATCAACATTAGACCCTGACTTGAGTTGCGGTAAATAGGAAATGTTTAACTTGGGATTTGGAATTATTAAAAAACCAAGCACTGAGAAGCAACCAACAAAAAAAAACAACAACCACAACACGGCAATATTTACAACTATACCATTGCTGGTTCGGCTGCTGCTGCTCTTTCGCTCTCGTTAGAAGTTATTGCTGTTGTTGTTGTGGTTTGTAGACTATTCATTGCCTAAAGGACTATTACATGCTTTTAGTTTCGTCTGTCTAATGGTCGGGCGTCTTCTTCAGCGGGGGGAGGCGGACATTTGTGTGCTGGTTGTCAGTCAAGCCATGGGCCCTTTTTTGGCTGACAAAAATGCGTTTTGGGGGTCGGATGACTGCTCGTTCGCCTGATGCGATGGTATGTTTGTTATTAGCCTTGCTCGGGAGGAAAAAAAAACAACCTCTGAAACTGAAACCCGAAAACAAAGTTATTTATTTTAACGGAAGAACAATTTTATGAGGTTGTGCCACAGTTTCATCTCTAGAGGGTATGGGGGAGAAGGATATCGGGTTTGACTCCTTTTTAATATTATGTATTTTTATTCAACTCATTTTTTTCTATCTACCCTCAAAATAGATATTGTTTTTCACTTTCAACTGCTTGCGTCTATAAAACTCATTACGCATTTGTGTGCTGCGCTTTGGTTTTTTGTTTGTTTTTCAATTTCAATCCCCGGCCATAAAATTTAAATGAAGCTGCCTGCTATAAGTTTCGTTTATTTTCGTTTTGCCACGAAGAAAATTAATTAAGAGTGACAACATTTTGCCGTAGAATTAAGGTAACAAAAACATGAGAAAAAATTTGAAAAAACAACACAAAACAAAAACCATAAAATTATTGAACGTTTCTAAAGTATCGTAAAAATGAACATAATAGCTTTGGACACTTGTACAAATATTTGTGTACTTTTTTTGGGGAGAAGGTAATAAACCTTTATTTTTATTATGGAGGAGAAAAATATTAGAAATTCATTGAAATGCTTGTCAGTAACAATTAATTTAAAATGAGGAAAAAATCGCATAACAGCATTATATTGATAACACTTTTGGGATATGGAGAACAGAATGAACCATTTTTTAAGTAAACAATAAAATTGCTTTGTGAGGAAATTTGTATATGTTTACCCCCTGTGGAGGATTATTTGTTTCATTTATAATACTTTCGCATTGTCATTTTAAAACAGATTAAAGTTTTTTAGGAGGGTCCAAAATATTTCATTTTTTTAAGAAAAAAAAATCTGTAAAAAAATCCACGCATTGTGCTGGTCCCTGAAAAATAATCTTAAAAAAATCCACAACTTGTGTTGGTCCCTGAAAAAATCTTAAAAAATGCACACCTTATGTTGGTCCCTGAAAAAAAAATATTAAAAAATCCACTCAATGAAAATTGATGGACAACTAGATTGAAAAATTCTCAAAATATCTGCACCGATTTCGGGGAAACTTGCCAGAGACTAATTTATATTACATCAGTACGTAGTGTCGCGAAACTTTGCACACATCATTCTAGACATAACTTAGTACACTGTGCAAAATTTCGTGCAAATCGAAAGATATATAGGTACTTTGGTGCACCATTCACATTTAATCGGCCGAAAAAATATATATAAGCTATATCTAAATCTGAACCGATTTTTTCCAATTTCAATAGGGTTCGTCCTTGGGCCAAATAAATGGGCTGTGCCAAATTTCAACCAATTCGGATTATAAATGCGTCCTGTACTTTGTTTACAATTTAACATCAACAGACGGACGGAAATGCATAAATCGACTCAGAATGTGATTCTATGCATATTCTCAAAAGAACTATGGGTCTATCTCGTTTCCTTTTGCCTGTTACAAACATATGCACAAAAACATAATACCCTGTACCACAGTGTAGTGAAGGGTGTAAAAATCTAAACATTGATCGTCCTCGAAAAAAATGACGACAAAAATCCAGTGTTTGTTCGCCCTTTAAAAAATAACAATTTGCTGATCCTCAAAAATCTAGAGTAACTTCGGGTAATGTGGACCACCATTTTCTTTTTTTGATATTGTGGGCGTAACAACGGTAAAAAATAAAAACAAATTGTTTTCACAGCATGGTAGATTTGTTGGCTAATTATATTCCAGGTCAAAAATTATATATATTTGTCCACAAAAATGTTATTGCATTATATTTCAAAAAGCTCTAAACTGCGAATAAAAATAACTTGGCGGGTAATGTGGACCAGTATGTTTGGGTAATGAGGATCAGTAAGTTAAAGGTATGTTGTGGATTGGTTGTGATAAATTTCAATTTATTGCACTCCTGGGTAACAATAAATGCAAAAATAAATGGGTTTATGTTTTGGAATAGCCCCCATTTAAGGGTACCACCCCATTTGCGGTATTTTGAAGGTCCTTGCTTCATTATCCAACCGAGGCACCTATAATTTCGGAAATCGAGTTTTCAGAGGATAGAATACCTCCTCGCATATTAAATGCGCCCTTGTTTCGAACTCGTCCTCATGAAAATGTCCCACTTTTTTATAGTGGTCCACATTACCCGACATTGAATATTTTTATTTAAAAATAATTATCGGCTTCAAAAATGAATAAAAATGTAAAAATAACCGAAAGTAATCACAGATAAACATGTATTTTTGTTAAAGAAAACAAGAAATCCACATAACCTCTTTATATTCGAGAAAAACAAAATGTTCGACTATTCTACAAAATCGTTCGACTATTGTGCTAAAAAATTTTCAAGTCACACTTTTAAGATCAGAGCTACATTTTCACCTACTAAATTTTCAACATTGCAATTATTTATTAAAAATCAAGTTTGATGTTTGTTTTCACTAATTAGGAAAACATTTATCAAGGCGGCATTGGCATATTTCAAGCATTTTCTTAGATATGGGGGGTGGTCCACATTTGACGCATGGTCCACAATACCAGAAGTTACTCTACACCATTAAAATATTTTAAAAACATACACTCTTTGAAAAAATATTACGAACAAATCCTCGATTTAATGGCCCATAGAACAATTGTTTTGCAAAGTAAAAGCGTGGTTAAGTTCGGCCGAATTTTTAAACGCTTTATACCGGATATTCAAAATACCTAAAATCGATTATATGGGGCTACGTCGTGAAATATTTCTGCCAGGAGAAAACGAAATACGAATCTACAGGCACTCATTGTTGGTAATATAAGAACATACCGAGCATGACAGTTGACGCATTTGTACGACTGCTGTAAAAACATGGACTTTAAAATGTTATGCGAAGAAGTGGTCTACCCACCAATGATCCAAAATGCCAAATTACAGATTATCACCAAAATACAGATAAAGACGTTGGACTTTTATATAGAGGCTATACCCAAAGATCGACTGATATTTATAAGGTTTGGTACAAAAATTTGTCACTCAACGATAATTGAAAATATTAAATTACAGTTAACCAGATTGAAAAATTCTCAAAATAACACTAGATAGGGACACCAGTATGTGTGGACTATTTAAATATTACAGTATGAACAACGATAGTCAGAAGTGGTTCTTTGAAAAAACATCAAAACAATTGCACGTTTATATAATTATATATAAATATAATTATATAAGCTAAACTACACATTTTTATCCCCTATGGGGTCGAAGACTACATTTTGGATGCTTTGTGAACGAAATGAAATACATTTAGTCTGGACTAGTTGAGGGTTAACACAATTTTACTGACCGCCACAAGGTATGCTTCATATTTGATATTATTTTTAGCCGATAATTAGTAACGGCTAATGACCGTTGTGGAGTTCGTTTGAATGTGCATATAATAACAATTAAGGGTTAACAATATTAACCCCTAAAGTATGCTTCACATTTCTTTTTATTTTGTTATAAACAGAATCTGAATGAGGATTATGTAAATATTTTACTAAATATTAATCGACAATTATCTATAACCGAATATTTTTTTCAACTCAGAGTTGATTTTTTTAAAGAATAGTTGTTCAAGTGTCAACCTAGGCGCGAATTGTTTTAAGAATAGTCTTTAAGGGTCATCGTAGGCGGTATTTTTTAAAGAATATTTTTTCAAACCAACTATAGGCGTGGATTTAAAAGGACCAGCGGTAATGGCGTAGATTTTTTAAAGAATATTATTTCAGGGCCGACTATTTCCGTGGATTTTCTAAATAATATTTTTTCAAGGCCAACTATATCCGTGGACTTTTGAAAGAATATAGTTCAACTATAGGCGTGCATTCTTTTAAAGAACTTTTTTTAGCGCTACCGAATTAATATTTTTCAAGGCGTGGATTATTTTAAAGAATATTTGTTCAAGGCAAACAAAAGGCGTGAATTTTAAAAAAGTTCTTTTTATAATATTTTTAATTTTTTATATTTAATTTAACAAAGGCGCGGATTTTCTTAATAATAATTTTTTAATGCCCAATTAATGCGTGGATTGTTTAATTAAGATGTTTTTAAGACCCAATTAAGGCATATATTTTATATATAAGAATGTTTAAGGACCAATTAAGGCGTGGAATGTTTAAACAAGAATTGTTTAAGAGCCAATTAAGGCGTGGCTTTTTTTAATGTGAATTGTTTAAGAGCTAATTAAGGTGTGGATTTTTTAAATACGTATTTTTAATAGGCCGTAACGAAAAATCAAGGAGTTGGTAATGTACAAATAAGTTCAAAGTGTCTTGTGTTTGAACTTATTTGTACATTCGAAAAATTCAACGATTATTTAAAGCCTCAATGTTCTTTTTCGATAAAAAAAAATTGAAATCCAATATTAAGCGAATGAAATGTTCGATTTGATCCAAACTGACCATCGTCGTATTTTTACCAACACTAAATCAAGTTCGAAGATGAGACCCATCGGCCCACTCCATTTGGTACCTCCCACACAAAATGGTAAAATTTTTGCTGAAAATTAATTTTGTAATATCATGTGATCGGACTATCAGGCAGTATTTTATTTGTCCTTATACCCTTCACCAAACTGTGGAACAGTGTATTATGTATTTGTGCATATGACGAACCCTATTGAAATTTGGAAAAATCAGTTCAGATTTAGATATAGCTCGCTGTATATATTTTCGTCTAATTTAATGTAAATGGTGCACCAAAGTCTCTATATATCTTTCGATTTGCACGAAATTTGGTATGGCGCACTGAATTGAGCCTAGAATTACATATGTTAAGTTTCGTGCAAATCGGTTCAGATTTAGATATAGCTCCCATAAATATTTTCGTCCGATTTTATGTAAATGGTGCACCAAAGTCCCTATATATCATTCGATTTGCAGGAAATTTTGCAAAGCGTACTGAATTTAGTCTAGAATGTTTGTTAAATTTCATGAAAATCGGTTCAGATATAGATATAGCTCTCATATATATTTTCATCCGTTTTTATGTAAATAGTGCACCAAATTCCCTAAATATCTTTCGATTTACACAGCCAGTGGAAGACAGTTCTGAAGAAAATTCCATAAGAAAAGGATAAAAGTTGGAATGGATAAACTATATGATACCCCACACAACATCGGGTATATACAAATTTCATATGTAGGTTGAAGTTTCGATTAGTCCCCTTATTAAGGTCTCCCCCTTTTGCAATATTTTGCATGATTTATTCTCCCACCAAAGTAGCTGAAAATTGGCATTCCAAATTCTTGGACAGTGAAAAATTGTTTGCAGAAAATATTCAATATCGGTCCATGTTTGGACATAGCTTTCATATAAATGTCCCACCTAATTTTCTGTACACGGGTTAAAAAATGTGGCTAAGACCCTTAAACTAACAAAACTGAGGAAACTTTTTTATATGGGTGCAATGTCACAAAAATGTTCACCCTCAAAAAACCTTGTATACCCAAGGATTGTACTTTGGAGGGTGATAAATATCTTTTCAGAAAAAAATGATTTTCCTTTTATCTTTATGTTCAGGGTAGGTCAATATTTATACCCTCATCATAATAGCTACGACAAACAAGAACCTCATCGAGATATTGGTTTTAGACCCCATGTTTCTTTGAGACAAATTCGTTTCAGACAAATATCTGTCCATCCGTTTGGCTGGTGTGCACTCTTTCGGCGGAAATAACCGATTTCAACCAAACTTTGCACATCGTAATATTTATTCTAAACCTTAATCAAGCCCACACAAATTGGTCACCATTTTGCTAAAAAAGAATTTTGTAATAACATGAGAGCGGACTATCGATTTGAACAAAATGTTGCTTAACCTAATATTATCGGTCCTTTTATTGTAGTACCTGTCCGGCAATGGGTCAAAATTTTCAAATGTTATAATCTGAAATCGGAACTTCTGATTTAACCAAAACTTTGGACATCGTAATAATTTTTAAATCGTAGATCAGGTCTGAAAATGGATGGTATCCAACGGCAGACTCCTTCAGGTACCTGCCCCACTTATGGTCCGAATATCGCGCAATTATGGTCCGAATATCGCGAAATTTTACATGGAGAAGGGGATAGGGCCAAAGAATAAGTATGTCCGATTTGATAAGGATCGGTCAATTTTTAGCGGATCAAATGGACACTGACTTTTGTGTGAAAAATTACAAAATTTGTATACTATGGCGTATATATTTACCCCTGAAGGACATAGACCCGAGAAGTTGATAGTATATCCAAGAGGATTGGTTGACCTTTAACCCCTTGACGTATTTCCACGAGTCTGACTCCTGGTACAATTTTTGTGCCAAACATGAAAAATTAAATTGGGCATTTCAATTTTTTAATTTTTATTATTTTTTCGATTCTAATAATAATAACATATAACAACATCAACAATAAATAGTTTGATTACACGCATTCACATTTCTTTCGTTTTGTAAACATCGAAACTGGTTTGTTTTGTGCAAATTGTGTGTGAACAGTTGGACACGAATTCCTTTGCGCTAACTGATACGTCAAGGGGTTAAATTGACACCAATTATATTATTGTATGTACTCGGATGTGGGAGTTACACTTAAATATTTACAGGTGCTCGTGTACTCAGATATTATTTAGTAACCCATTACCACACTAGAGGGAGAAAATATAGCGCCGATAAATTTTCCATGAGGATCCAGTTATGGTCAAGGACAACGCATATAACTTTCAGTGATTATCAGATTATAATTATGGGATGAAGTGGACCGAATACTTAATTTTTTGTGTTTTTATACCCTTCACCACACTGTGGTACATGGTATTTTGTCTTTGTGCATATGTTTGTAACAGGCAAAAGGAATCGAGATAGACCCATGGTTCCTTTTGAGAATATGCATAGAATCACTTTCTACGTCGATTTACGTATGTCCGTCCATCTGTTCATGTTAAATTGTAAACAATGTACAGGCCGCATTTATTATTCGTATTGAATGAAAGTTGGCACAGCTCATTCATTTGGCCCAAGGACGAACCCTATTGAAATTAAGAAAAATCGGTTCAGATTTAGATATAGCTCCCATATATATCTTCGTCCGATTTAAGGTAAATGGTGCACCAAAGTCCCTAAATAGCTTTAGATTTGCACGAAATTTGGCACAGCGTAATGAATAAGGTATAGAAAGATGTGTGTTAAGTTTTGTGAAAATCGGTTCAGATTTAGATATAGTTCCCATATATAGTTTCGCCCGATTTTAGGTAAAGAGTCCACTAAAGTCCTTGGAAATCTTTTGATTTGCACGAAATTCGGCCTAGCGTACTAATTAAGTCTAGAATGATGTGTGTACAGTTTCGTGAAAATCAATTCAGATTTAGATATAGCTCCCATATATATTTTCATCCGATTTAAGGTAATTGGTGCACCAAAGACCCTATATATCTTTCGATTTGCACGAAATTTGGCATAGCGTACTGAATTGCGTCTTTAATAATGTGTTCTAAGTTTCATGAACATCGGTTCAGATTTAGGTATAGCTCCCATATATATTTTCATCCGATTTAAGGTAATTGGTGCACCGAAGTCCCTATATATCTTTCGATTTGCACGAAATTTGGCACAGCGTAATGAATAAGGTCTAGAATGATGTGTGTTAAGTTTCGTAAAAATCGGTGCAGATATAGATATAGCTCCCATATATATCTTCGTTCGATTTATGGTAAATGGTCTACTAAAGTCCCTATATATCTTTCGATTTGCACGAAATTTGGCATAGCGTACTGAATTAAGCCCATAATGATGTGTTCAAAGTTTCGTGAAAATCGGTACAGATTTAGATAAAGTTCCCATATATAGTTTCGTCCGATTTTATGTAAATGGTACACCAAAGTCCCTATATATCCTTCGATTTGCACGAAATGTGGATTTATAAGTAAATGGAGAACTCAAAATGTAGCCCAAAACATACTGAAATAAGTGTAACCTAACATGTGACAAGTTTCGATGAAATCGGTTTAGATTTCGATATTTTGCTTTAAATTTATTTACATAATTTTGTCCCATTGTAAGAAGCAACTCTACATCTGATTACAATTTTGTATAGGTTGCAGAATTGCATGTTTAATTTCATTCGATATGTTGAATATACCCAAAGTGGTGAAGGGTATCATATAGTCGGCCCCGTCCGACTTAACTACTTTCCTTACTGTCTTTTTTGTATTATTCAATCTAAAATCAGTTTTCTGTTTTTCAATACTCCAATGCCTATTTAATTTCCGGTCCATAACAAAACCTATGTAAAGAACATATTGATGCAGTATGCAAACAAACCTTACCAAACAACAATAACAACAACAAAGACACATCACTCAATTTAATTAATTAATAATAAATTTTATTCGTTTTTGGATTCGACCATAAAAACCCATTACAACTACATGGACATAATTTAAAAATTAGTAAACAACAAAATAAATTTGTTTTTGTTTTTTTTCTGTTCTGTTTCGTTTTGCTTTTTTTTTACATTGTTTCGACTGACTACAAACTAAGTAAAACAATAATAATAATAATAAAAAAAATACTAATAAAATTAAAATTTCGCATTGCAACATAAAAATAAAATAATAATAAAAATAAAATTACAAAACAAAGGGAAAAAGGGAAAGAAAAGAAACGAAAAAAAAATACAAATAAAAATTATAAAGAATACTCACAAATAATAAAAAACAATAAAGGCGAAATTTTCGTTTTAATAATAAAAAATAAAAAAAGAACATATAAACTAAAATAGCAACGTAATGGGAAAAAATAGAAACGAAGGAAGGCAGGAAGGAAGTAACAGAAGTAAGTAAATAACAAAGCAGAAAATATGGGTGTAACAAAAGGAGCACAAGAAGTCGTAATAAATTTCCATATAAATAAGAAAAAAATATACAAAAAAATTACTTGAAGATGTGGAGTGCGGGGTGGTGGTGGGAGGTGGCAAAATGAGTAAATACATGTATATAAAATAATAATGAAACTAGGAAGGAAGAAAGGAAAAACATACACACTTACAAACTAAGTTTAATATTATTACACACTACAAGTAGAGGGTATAGATAGATGGATGGTTGGTTGGTTGGTGGTGGGGGTTCGACGGCTTCTATTGTGCAATATGGAATCCTTATTCTGCAACCAAATCACACGCACCCAACACCATCACCAACGCACCCATACAGCAAAGTATAGCCGGAAATCATCGCATTTACATTTCCGGCTGGTTGTTTTGATGTTGGCGTTTTGTTCTGTTTATTTGTCTGTTTCCTTCTTTTATTTTTAGAAAAAGACAAATTTGAATAATTGATAGAGAATGAAAAATGTCAGCGAATAAATCACAAACAATGTGGTATAATGGAGAATTTTCAAACTGTAAAGAGAGCAAAGAAGAATGCAAAAAAATATATTAGAAAATTTAAAAAATAATGGCAAATGAAATATTTGAAAAATTTCTTCAAATTATGAAAAACAATGAACCATAATGTCAAGATGTTCGCAACATTTTGGAGAAAATTAATATAGGGAAATATTAATGTCAATTTTATTTAAAATAGTTTTGGATTTATTAAAAAATATTTTTTCAAGAATCAACAAGGTGTGGATTTATTGAAAAATATTTTTTCAAGAATCAACAAGGTGTGGATTTATTGAAAAATATTTTTTCAAGAATCAACAAGGTGTGGATTTATTGAAAAATATTTTTTCATGAATCAATAAGGCGTGGATTTATTGAAAAATATTTTTTAAAAGAATCAACAAGGCGTGGATTTATTAAAAAATATTTTTTAAAAGAATCAACAAGGTATGGATTTATTGAAAAATATTTTTTTCAAAAATTCACAAGGTGTGGATTTATTAAAAAATATTTTGTATAAGAATCAACAAGGCGTGGATTTATTAAAAAATATTTTTTTAAGAATCAACAAGGCGTGGATTTATTAAAAAATATTTTTTAAGGAATCCATCTTCTGAGGCGTGGATTTATTAAAAAATATTTTTTTAGGGGTCCATCTTCTGAGGCGTGGATTTATTAAAAAATATTTTTTAAAAGAATCAACAAGGTGTGGATTTATTGAAAAATATTTTTTAAAAGAATCAACAAGGTGTGGATTTATTGAAAAATATTTTTTCAAGAATCTACAAACGTGGATTTATTGAAAAACAATTTTTTCAAGAATCCACAAGGTGTGGATTTATTGAAAAGCAATTTTTTCAAGAATCCACAAGGTTTGAATTTATTGAAAAACGATTTTTTCAAGAATCAACAAGGCGTGGATTTATTAAAAAATATTTTTTCAAGAATCAACAAGGCGTGGATTTATTAAAAAATATTTTTTCAACAATCAACAAGGCGTGGATTTATTAAAAAATATTTTTTCAAGAATCAACAAGGCGTGGATTTATTAAAAAATATTTTTTCAAGAATCAACAAGGCGTGGATTTATTAAAAAATATTTTTTCAACAATCAACAAGGCGTGGATTTATTGAAATATATTTTTTTTCGGAATAAATCGATTTTTTTAAATAAAAATATTTTTAAGGATTCTGACACCAATCGCCATTGAAGTTTAATTAAAACCAGTAAGGAAAGTAGTAAATTCGGGCGGGGGCGACTATATGATACCATTCACCACTTTGGATATATTCAACAGATGAATCCTAACAGATGTCGCATTTTTGAAGGACCAGTAAATTGAAATTGGATCTATAAACATGTCATTCTACAACCTATACTAAATTTTTCATTTGGTCAGATATAGAGTTGCTTCTAACAGTGGTACAAAATTATGTAAATCGATTTAAAGCAAATAGCAATCGGACACCCGTTGATTATTTGGATAAATACCTAAATATATACTAAAATATACTGAAAATCGAACGAAAATATATATGAGAGCTATATCTTAATCTGGACCTATTTCCAGGAAACTTACCACACATCATTCTAGACATAATTCATTACACTGTGCCCAATTTCGTGCAAATCGAAAGATATTGTGCACCATTTACCTTTGTTGCACCATTTACCTTAAATCGGGCGAAAATATATATGGGAGCTATACCTAAATCTGGACCGATTTTCAGGAAACTTAACACACATCATTGTAGACCTAATTCATTACGCTATGCCAAATTTCGTGCAAATCGAAATATATATAGGGTCTTTGGTACACCATTTACCTTAAATCGGGCGAAACTATATATGGGTGCTATATCTAAGTCTGAACCAATTTTCAGGAAACTTAACACAAATCATTCTTGACATAATTCATTACACAGTGCCACATTTCGTGCAAATCCAAAGATATTAGAAACTTTGGTACACCATTTACATTAAATCGGACGAAAGTATATATGGGAGCTATATTTAAATCCAAACCGATTTTCCGGAAACTTAACACACATCATTTTAGACTTAATTCATTACCCCAGGCAAAATTTCGTGCAAATCGAAAGATATATAGGAACGTTGGTACACCATTTACATTAAATCGGACGAAAATATATATGGGAGCTATAT
Organism: Musca vetustissima; assembly: GCF_032173495.1. Lineage (NCBI taxonomy): Eukaryota > Metazoa > Arthropoda > Insecta > Diptera > Muscidae > Musca > Musca vetustissima. The sequence goes on along the minus strand of NW_026884767.1, from coordinate 22,928 downwards.
CTAAATCTGAACCGATTTTCATGAAAATCAACACACATTATTCTAGACTTGGTTCAGTACGCTATGCCAAATTTCATGCAAATCGAAAGATATATAGGGTTTTTGGTACACCATTTACCTTAAATCGGACGAAAATATATATGGGAGCCATATCTAAATCTGAACCAATTTTCGCGCAACTTAACACACATCATTCTAGACCGAGTTCATTACACTGTGCCAAATTTCGTGCAAATCGAAAGATATATAGGGACTTTTGTTCACCATTAATATTAAATCGGTCGAAAATATATATGGGAGCTATATCTAAATCTAAACCGATTTTCACGCAACTTAACACACATCATTCTAGACTTGGTTCAGTACGCAATGTCAAAGTTCGTGCAAATCGAAAGATATCTAGGGACTTTGGTATAACATTTACCTTAAATCGGGCGAAAATATATATGGGAGCTATATCTAAATCTGAACCGATTTTCACGAAACTTAGCACACATCATTCTAGACCTAATTCAGTACTCTATGCCAAATTCCATGCAAATCGAAACATATATAGGGACTTTTGTGCACCATGTATATTAAATCGGACGAAAATATATATAGGAGCTTTATCTAAATCTGAACCGATTTTCAAGAAATTATGCATACAACATTCTAGTCTCAATTCAGTACGCTATGCCAAATTTCGTGCAAATCAGAAGATATATAGGGACTTTGGCATACCATTTACCAAAAGTCGGGCGAAGCTATATATGGGAGCTACATCTAAATCTGAACCCATTTCAGTGAAACTTTCCACACAGCAGCTTATACTCACGTTAGGACGTTGTGCAAAATTTTGTGGTAATCGGTCATATTTTGGGGCATTGGTGCACCATTTACTAAAAATCGGACGAAACTATATATATCGGAGCTATATCTAAATCTGAACCGAATTTTCCCAATTTAAATAGGTTTCGTCCTTGGGCCAAATAAGTGGCCTACGCCAAATTTCATCCAATTTGGATCATAAATGCGACCTGTATCTTGTTTACAATTTAACATGGATAGACAGACAGACGGACGGACGGGCAAGCATAAATCGACTCAGAATGTGATTCTATGCATATTCTCAAAAGGAACCATGTGTCTATCTCGTTTCCTTTTGACTGTTATAAACATATGCACAAAGACATAATACCCTGTACTACAGTGTGGTGAAGGGTACAAATATTCTCAAGGTTCAATGAGAGTGAATTTTTAAAATAAAAATATTCTCAAAACCCGGTGGGCTTGGATTTTTAAAATAAAAACAAGTTTCCTTTTAACTATTTATTGCTTTCAAATTGAAGTTTTAAATTTCAAAACCAAACATTTTGAACTTTAACTGGGTTAAACCTCATTCTTTCAAAATTCTCTATTATTGACATTACAATTTTCCAAAATAACGAAAGCGAACATCATTGCCATCATCGTAATCAACATCGTCATGATTATGTATCCCCCCCTTAACACTTCGTTTCTACGATTTTCATTCACTGTTTTCCTCTCATATTTTGTGTGTTTTGTTTTTAATACATACCGTTCATGTCGCTTCACTGATTCGGCCACAGTACTGGGTTCATCCTTTACCACATAGGAACGCAGGCCCCACAAGCTAATGCGAAACAGTTCAGTCCAATCGACAGACCGCATATCGAAGGCAAACAAACGTTTATCCTTCGCATCCAATTTGTCCCAGAGTGCTCGCACATTGTTATTTTCAAATATGAATTCGTTCGACGAGAAATATTCCATCACAGCGCAAAATTTGTGGATTTTGCGATACATTTTCATCATTCTGAAAAAATGGAGGATAGGGGGTGAATGGAAAAAAAATTTACAGATATGATGATGATAAAAACAAGTTAGCATGAGATGACACCAGCCAGCGCATAACCCAATAACACACCAAAAAAACTACAACCACAACAGCAGCAGCATAGAGCAAATGCTGGGCAAAAAATTCGGGTTTTTAGGGGAAAACAGCTAAACAAAGCACAATCAGCCGCGAAAAGCCAAATATTTGATCAGAAAAGCAAAAATATGGGAGGACAAAAAAAGGAACGAAAGTAACGAACATATGCAAAAGCTAAAGGCCCAAAAATACATGTACAGCCGCTCGCTTGCTAAACACGCACACACTCACAACCACATTCACAGAGATATTCATACACAAAAATGTATCGAACTTCCATACTGTGCCCCCTCCGCCACTCGCCATTCAATAATTTGAAATTCATGATAACTATTGGAGGTTTAGTATAAGCGTAACGAAACAATGAAGAGAGGGCGGTGTGGTAGAGAGTGACATGGACACAATTTTGGATGGTGCTCAACGACTAGATGGGGAGCTTTTTAATAACTTCTATAAACAATTTTAAATTCTGCCTGGAATGATATCTTCAATAGAAAATTTTTAATTCAGCCTGGCTGAATGATAATTTCAATAGGAAATTTTCAATTCAGCCTGGCTGAATTACAATTTCTATAGGAAATTTTCAGTTCAGCCTGGCTGAATTACAATTTCTATAGGAAATTTTCAATTCAGCCTGGCTGAATTACAATTTCTATAGGAAATTTTCAATTCAGCCTGGCTGAATTACAATTTCTATAGGAAATTTTCAATTCAGCCTGGCTGAATTACAATTTCTATAGGAAATTTTCAATTCAGCCTGGCTGAATTACAATTTCTATAGGAAATTTTCAGTTCAAATTTTTCTATAGGAAATTTTCAGCCTGGCTGAATGGAAATTTTCAATTCAGCCTGGCTGAGTTACAATTTCTATAGGAAATTTTCAATTCAGCCTGGCTGAATGGAAATTTTCAATTTCTGATAAGAAATTCAGCCTGGCTGAATGATAATTTCTATAGGAAATTTTCAATTCAGCCTGGCTGAATGATAATTTCTATAGGAAATTTTCAATTCAGCCTGGCTGAATGATAATTTCTATAGGAAATTTTCAATTCAGCCTGGCTGAATGATAATTTCTATAGGAAATTTTCAATTCAGCCTGGCTGAATTAGAATTTCTATACGAAATTTTTCAATTCAGCCTGGCTGAATTAGAATTTCTATACGAAATTTTTCAATTCAGCCTGGCTGAATTAGAATTTCTATAGGAAATTTTCTATTCCACCTGGCTGAATTAGAATTTCTATAGGAAATTTTCAATTCAGCCTGGCTGAATTAGAATTTCTTTAGGAACATTTTTAATTCAGCATGGCTGAATTGTGATTTCATTAGGAAATTTTCAATTTAGCCAAACTCTTTTTGAAACTAATAACACCTGCCATCATATAATACTACGCTCTTTCATCAACAAAAGGATCACAATGGAAAAAAGCGGGTTAATCAAAATTCATTGAAAGGAATTCATCGAAAGGATGACCAAATATGAATGTGTCCCATAGTTTGTGCGGCATTGTGGAATATGCAATGATGCCTGGATGGTTGGGGTCTATGGCTTTTAGCGGAGCATTTCCTTTTTTTTTTTTGTTATTATGCTTTGTTTTTGATTTTGGTATCATTTTTGAGGTTATGTTTTGGGATTTTAGGTTTTGCTGCTTCTCCTTTGTTTGGTTAATGCGAATGGGGTTTTTGTTCGGCTTTATCCAAATATTTATTTTTATTTTTGAAAATAAAAGGATCTTACCTGGGTTTCTTGCCAATAAGCAGCATTAACATATCCATAAACAAGGCGGGCAGGGTGTGATACAAAAATGACAGCAAGGCGAATTGCCATTTGGAGCTGACAATGGTGAAGCATGGATACCAAATTGATTTACGCAATGGCAACTTACGGCCATATTCAATGGCATATTCCATGAATTCACGCCAGCTGGCAATGTTATCGGGATCTGGGATATAATTGTAGATTGGTGTTGTGTCGTAACTAGAAGATCGAAAAGAACAAAATAAAACAATATTTTGGAGGTTATGTTTGATCGGAACTTACGTATTTCTGGCTATATCCCAGGCACTGGTCAACAAGGCATTAACACACAAATCTACAGGGACCATGTTGGCTTTGTTCTCCACTTTACCGCTGAAAATACGCATAACACCGGAACCAACGCCGACAATAATGCCGCATGGGCCATACATGTTGTCAATCCAGCCGGAGACAGGTTCACGATAGGTGGTGACAACTAAGGGATAAAAATAAAATTGATTAAAAAAATCTAAAAAACCCAGAAAACTCTCTCCCTCACCTATGCCCGGACGAAATATGGTAACTGGCAAATTTTGACCATGATTCAGGATAATATCCTCAGCCAATACCTTGGTAAAGGCATATGTATTGGGGAAGTCCTTAACAATCGTAGGTGTCAGAGCGTTCAATGTCTGCTCATCCAGACATTCACTCAACTGCAGGGCCTTATCACCCGATAGGGTACAATTATAGAATCTCTCTTGGATGTGTTTGCGATTACAGTGAGCGAACGCGGTGGAGACATGAACCACAGCCTTAAGGTGTATAACTTCTTTGGCCAACTTCAAAATTTCCTTGGTACCATTAACATTGATGCCAATGGCCATTTTAAGTTTTTCATCAAAACGTACAGTGGCTGCCCCGTGGATAATTATATTCACCTGTTCCTTGAGCAACTCACGATCTTCATGAGAAATGCCCAAGGCTGGGAGCGATACATCACCACTGATGACGGTGATTTTTTCACGATAATTTGGTGTGATTTTTTTGAGTTTTTCGAAGACCTGGAAGAAGAAACCGTGAAAGGGTTAGAGAAATATAATTTCAGCCAAGCAGAATTAAAAATTTCCTAACGAAATTCTAATTCAGGCAGTGAATTGAAAATTTCCTATAGAAATTCCCATTCAGCCATGGTGAATTGAAAATTTCCTATAGAAAGTCTAATTCAGCCAGGCTGAATTGAAAATTTCCTATAGAAATTGTAATTCAGCCAGGCTGAATTGAAAATTTCCTATGAAAATCCTCATTCAGCCAGGCTGAATTGAAAATTTACTATAGAAATTGTAATTCAGCCAGGCTGAATTGAAAATTTCCTATGGAAATCCTCATTCAGCCAGGCTGAATTGAAAATTTAATATAGAAATTCTAATTCAGCCAGGCTGAATTGAAAATTTCCTATAGAAATTCTAATTCAGCCAGGCTGAATTGAAAATTTCCTATAGAAATTATCATTCAGCCAAGCTGATTTGAAAATTTCCTATAGAAATTGTAATTCAGGCAGGCTGAATTGAAAATTTCCTATAGAAATTGTAATTCAGCCAGGCTGAATTGAAAATTTCCTAATGATTATTCTATTCCGCCAGGCTGAATTGAATATTTCCTATTGGAAATTCTTTTCTTTTTTGAAAATTACCTATTGGAAATTCTGTTCAGCCAGGCTGAATTGAAAATTACCTATTGGAAATTCTATTCAGCCAGGCTGAATTGAAAATTTCTTATTGGAAATCCTATTCAGCCAGGCTGAATTGAAAATTTCCTATAGAAATTCTCATTCAGCCAGGCTGAATTAAAAATTTCCTATAGAAATTCTAATTCAGCCAGGCTGAATTGAAAATTTCCTTTAGAAATTCTAATTCAGCCAGGCTGAATTGAAAATTTCCTTTAGAAATTCTAATTCAGCCAGGCTGAATTGGAAATTCGTCGTTGCGGAATTGAAAATTTTCTCTAGAAATTTTAATTTAGCCCGGCTGAATTACAAATTTCTTATGAAAGTTCTAATTCAGATAAGCAAAATTTATAATGTCCTCTAAAAATTCGAATACAACTGGACTTAATTGAAAATCTAGTAACTTTTCCATTAAATGGATTATGTAATCCATCATTTCGATGAAGCCACTTGAGTCTCCCTTATCGATAAGCTACTCACCGGTTCATTGAATATGTCATCCAAACGTGTCTGAACATCTTTACCCTTTTTGGTACGTATCAGCAGGAATATTTGTCCCACATCGGTAACGCGTAATAATTTTTCAATTATAACTGTAAAATAATAAAAAAAAATATACCACCAATTAAATCATTACCACTTAAAATATCCGCCAAGGGATTGTTCACAGGAAATTCAACCCCAAAAATTGACACCCTTTTCACCCACGAGGCAGCAGGAACAGTGTTCGCGCACACACACACACGAAACATCCTCCTCCAAATCCATTGTGTGTGTGTGGCTCAGGGAGAAAGGGAAAGCTTCGCTGAATTGAATTAAAGGGTATTACTTACTTTTACCAAAGAAGCCAGTACCGCCTGTTAGGAAAACCCCTTTATCCTTGTAGAACATTTGCATGGGGGATTCTGAAACAAAAACGAGAAGAAAAAAAACAACAACAAAAATGGTGAGATGGGAATTCCGCTTTAATATTAAATCGAAGAAATGCCATTAAAATAAGATTTATTTATGGGAAGTCAATATGAAAACGTTTAAATATTCCAAAGAGGATGACTACCCTCCACCCATTACCCACATCCTACCCCCAATAAATTCCTTAGCCATCAGCGACAGCTTTTGTAATTCCCTGGTATTTTTTTTTTCGAGGGGTTAACACCAATGTTTCCTCTTTGTTGTGAAGTAATGTGACAATGCTCCCCAACGCTACCCTTCGTCCTTTGGTTTACCCTTCCAGAAGCATATTTTGGCGTTGTTGTCCTTAGTCTTGAAAATTCTTCTGAAGTCCTTCGGAAGGTACCCAATGAAATATTCGTTATTTACATAAATTATCATACTTTATTTGTCCTTAGCTTTTGTTTTCACTTGACTAAGCCCTTTTTTGGACTTCATGGTTTATGTGCTGGTTGGCTGGCTGGATGATAGGACGGAGCGCTAACATTGACACCAATATCGTCAACATCATCATTAACGCTACCAAGGGTAATGGTGAAGAAGCAAATGGTACACTACATAGGGACGCGAATTTCTTAAAGAACATTTTTCAAGTATTAAACGAGACATGGATCTTTTTAAGAAATATTTTTAAACGGACCATCCAAAGAGTGGATTATTAAAAATATATATTTCATATTTTTTAAAAGAAAAAAAAGTTATTTAAAAAAATCCACGCTCGTAGGTTGTGTTGTGATGTTCGGCTTTCGACTCGAAAAATACAAGTAATTAAGTTTCGGTCCACTTCATCCGAAAAATTATTATCTGATCAACACCTAACATTTTAGGCGTTGTCCTTGACCATAACAGGAACCTCATGGAACATTTCAAAGCAATCAGGCTATATATCCGCCCTAAAGTGTGGTAATAGGTTACTAAATAATATATGAATACGTAAGCACCAGTAAATATTTAAGTGTAACTCCCTAATCCGATAACCTACCACAATATGATTGGTATCAACCACTCCTCTTGGATATACTATCAACTTCTCGGGTCTATGTCCTTCAGGAGTAAATATATACCCCATAGAATAGAAATTTTGTAATTGTTCACACAAAAATCAGGGTTCATTTGACCCGCTAAATATTGACCGATCTTTATAAAAACAGGCAACCCCCTTCTCCATGTGAAAATTCGCGAAGTTCGGCCCATAATTGCCCCCCTTCTCCATGTGAAAATTCGCGAAGTTCGCCCCATAATTGCGGCCTCTGAAGCGACAAGAAAATTGGAAAAAAATAAAGTTTTTGGTCCATTTCATCCCCTAAATATTAACCGATCTTTATCAAAAACACTAGGGGTCTTCATTGGCCAGAACCCATCCTACATGCAAAATTTCGTGAAGATTGGTCCATAACTCTGGCATGTATCGTGTTTACAAATTATAATGGACAGACGGACGGACACACATGTCTAGATCTACTCAGCTAGTCGAGATATGACGATCGTTATACTTAAAGGTGGGTCTAGGACCAATATTTCGCGGCGTTACAAACTTTTGGGGCTGCACAAAGCTATAATACCCTGACAACATAGTTGTGTAGGGTATAAAAATCCACGCCTTATATAGTCCTTAAAAAAATCCATGCCTTATATAATCCTTGAAAAAAATATTTTAAAAATCCACGCCTTATGTAGACCTTAAAAAAATATTTAAAAAATTTACGTCTTATATACGAAAAAAAAATTATTTAAACAATCTATGCCTTATATTGTCATTTAATAACCAGTAATGTTAGCAGTAAAGTCGGACGGGACCGACTATATGATACCCTTCACCACTTTGGGTATATTCAACAGATGAATCCTAACAGACGTTTCATTTTTAAAGGACCAGTAAAATGAAATTGGGTCCATAAACATGTCATTCTGCAACCGATACTATTTTTTTCATTTGGTCAGATATAGAAGGTATATCTGAATCTGAACCGATTTTCTTTGGGATTTGGCGTGCCATTTACTTTAAATCGGACGAAAATATATATGGGAGCTATATATAAATCTGGACTGATTTTCACGAAACTTCAAACGCTTCGTTCTAAACTTAATTCAGTGCGCTATGCCAAATTTCGTGCAAATCGAAAGATATATAGAACTTTGGTGCAGCATTTACATTAAATCGGACGAAAACAAATATGGGAGCTCTATCTAAATCTGAACCGATTTTCACGAAACTTAACACGCATTGTTCTATACCTAATTCATTACGCTGTGCCAAATTTCGTGCAAATCGAAAGATTTGTAACTTGGTGCAGCATTTACCTGAAGGGAATCCCCCCATTATCGATTTTAATTTTTCAAGATTTTCAATGGGCTGGTAAATCAATACCGATACTTGTTAAGGTTTGTAACTTTACACTTATATAATTGAAGATTTAAAGTAGAAGAAAAATAATTTACAAAAAAATTTTGTTGTTGTTTTGTTGTTGTTTTTTTATAATTAAAGAAAAGTCCTTATTTTTGATGGCGGGCATGATAACTCCTCACTGGAACATCGGAATCCGAAAATTCCAACGGTGTTAGAAAGAGTCGTGTCTGGCTCTCGTATGAACTAGGCTTATTGACTTTGCTCTAAAATTAATAAAATGGCGGACCTTTGAAAAAATATTTTTGGAAAATCGCCAATTTTGTACCAAAACCAAAGTTAAAAAAATAAGTAAGATCTTCACCGATTGGCTTTATCCTAGTTCATACGATAGCTATACACTCACAGAGAAACGTGTAAAAATTTGGAATCGATTGGGTTATTAGTTTTTGAGTTATCGTGCCCGCCATTCGCAAAAAAATGTTTAGAGAAAAACGCGTTTAAAGTTTGAGAAGCCCTTCAGCCGTCACTTGATGCTGACACAATAAATCGGCTATATCTTCAAGAGTTCTTGAGATTTTCATTTGAAAATTTGTAGGGACATTCTTTAATTAGTGTAGATTCGAATTATATCAACAGAATTTTTGACCCCGAGAATGGGGGGTTCCCCTTAAATCGGAAATAAATATCGGACGATTTTTAACAATTTCAATAGGGTTCGTCCTTGACCAAATAAATGAGCTGTGCTAAGTTTCATCCAATTCGAATCAAAAATGCGACCTGTACTTTGTTTACAATTTACCATGGACAGACAGACGGACATGCATGAATCGACTTAAAAAGTGATTCTATGCATATTCTCAAAAGGAACCATGTGTCTATCTCGATTCTTTTGCCTGTTGCAAACATATGCACAAAGACGTAATACCCTGTATCACAGTGTGATGAAGGGTATAAAAAGTTATTAAAAAAATCCACGCTTTATATAATCCTTGAAAAAAAAATTATTTTAAAAATCCGCACCTTATATAATCCTTAAAAAAATATATTTAAAAAATCCGCAACTTATAAAGTCCTTCAAAAAAATTGTTTAAAATCCCACACCTTATACAGACGTTGAAAAAAAATTCTTTTATACATTCACCCCTTATAAAGTCTTTGACCAAAATTATTAAAAAAAATCCACATCTTGAAAAAATGTATTTTATTAAATTATTCAAAAATTAAAGTCCGTTATAGTCCTTGAAAAAAAATATTTAAAAAATCCGCGCCTTATAAAAAAATATTTAAAAAATCTGCGCCTTATTGAAATCTGCGTCATTGAAAAAAAATATTTTTAAAATCCACGAATTGTATTAGTCCAATGAAAAAATTATTTATACAATCCACGAATTGTATTAGTCCAATGAAAAAATTATTTATACAATCCACGAATTGTATTAGTCCAATGAAAAAATTATTTATACAATCCACGCCTTATATAGTCCTTGAAAAGAATTATTTAATAAACCCACGCCTTACATAGTCTTTGAAAAAAATTATAAAAAAATATTTAATAAATCCACGCCTTTTATAGTCCTTGAGAAAAATTATTTATAACATCCACGCCTTATATAGTCCTTGAAAGTAATTTTTAGTACCAAACGAGACGTGGATTTATATATTTATATATATATATTTTTAAATACTACTTCGAGAACAAATAAACAATAAGGATTTTCTATAGTGTTCGAACAATTCGTCTAATTCTCTAAATTTTCATATTCCATAAATTATTGGCCACTTATAAAATATTGTAAAAATTCATAAGCGTTTTGAAGTGCAGAGATTTGCGTACAAAACCAAAAACCAACATTAAATCAATACCCTTACAAATTAACATAAGACCAGAAACACCAGACAATGATAAGGACCTGGTCGCATGAATATATGTGTACAAAATACACACAGGATATTTAAGTAACACACTGACTACCAAAGCAAACTCAAAATAGACTTCTCACACACACACACACAGTGCGAAACGATAAGGCAGTCAGACAATCACCAAACACACACATTCACTCACGTACATCCTTCTATCCATTAATTCAACCACCTCCCGCTCCTTTGTATTGAGGAGTTGGAGCTTAAAATGGTCTCATGTTTTTATCATCATTGGCCATATTAAAACATTGATGACTTATTTTGCCAACAAACAACAACAACCATTCATTGTGCTAACATAGTAGCCTGTTTGGTATTTGTGTCTGTGTGTGTAACCGATGTCTATTTGTGTACATGTAAATATGTAAGAATTCCCCCATGCATGTATGTCACAGAGTGGCTTAAACGCACCCTAATGACACAAGCCAAGTGTGTCTGTCTTCCACTTGACTGTAATGGTGTTGTTGTTGTTGTTGGTGTCGCCCTTGCTCTTGTTGCCGTCGTTGTTGTTGTCGATTGGGCTTAAAGTGCCAAATTAATCGGTCGAACAGGCTATGACTTTCTGGCTGAATGACTTATTGCCAGTCGGCTGGGCTGGCTGGCTGGTTGCGTGTTAGGCTGGTAGATTGTTCGACAGGCTGACTGGCTGTACACCTCCATGCCGAACTGCTGTGCGTTCTTCATCTGCCCGTCCATTTATACAAAACTTTTATATTTGTGCACTGAATTGTGTGGCAGAATGTCCTTCCGTCTCGTCTGGCTTTAGGTTAATACAAAATACCCTGCCGTATGTCCTCCCTCCTAAATACCTTTCGAGCTATTGAGATAACAGTTTTCTTCCGCTTAAACAATTTATTTGAACAGATTTACTTTGCATATTTTTCAGTTTCCTACCATACCAACCACCCACCCACCTCCAACACCACCTGAGTACTTTCCCATCAATTCTTTTTACATTAGTCAGTCTATTATGTGTGAGTACATGAGTGTCGGTGTGTGTGTGTTAGCCATGTCATTGTGTTAAGTGGTTAACGTGTGAATATCTCTTAATAGCCAATCATCGATGTTTAAATACCACTTGAAATTCTACTATAGCATCTAGAACCAACACCTTTACCAAGAATACTACATCGAACACTGAGCCCGCACAAAAGGCCCAAAACCCCAAGCCTGCTCCATTGCATCCTCCTCCTGCTGCTGCAGCTTCTTCTTAAATATTCAAATAAATGGTTTTTGTGCCTAAGACACTTAAATGGTTTAGATAGCAAAATCAATGAAAGTGTCTCATCATGGAGACACCACAGAGCCATTGAGATGATGGATGCATTTTCCTGTGGTTCGGTTGCCGAGGATGATGATGCAGATGATGGTGGTGGTGCTGTGGTGGTTGTGATGACAATGATGCAGCTGCATTTCAGTTCTTGAAGTGAAAGTGGCTCTGACATAAGTGATTGGCAAAGTCAATGCAAGACGAGTGAGTGGTGCACATGAAGTTCAAGTGCTACGAGCAACAATAAATATTTATACACTGGGAAGAAATACATAGGCGTGGATTTGTTAAAACAATATTTTTTGAAGGACCTACACAAGGTGTGGATTTTTTAAGGAATATTTTTTCAAGGATCAACACAAGGCGTGGATTTTTTAAGGAATATTTTTTCAAGGATCAACACAAGGCGTGGATTTTTTAAAGAATATTTTTTCAAGGATCAACACAAGGCGTGGATTTTTTAAAGAATATTTTTTCAAGGATCAACACAAGGCGTGGATTTTTTAAAGAATATTTTTTCAAGGATCAACACAAGGCGTGGATTTTTTAAAGAATATTTTTTCAAGGATCAACACAAGGCGTGGATTTTTTAAGGAATATTTTTTCAAGGATCAACACAAGGCGTGGATTTTTTAAAGAATATTTTTTCAAGGATCAACACAAGGCGTGGATTTTTTAAAGAATATTTTTTCAAGGATCAACACAAGGCGTGGATTTTTTAAAGAATATTTTTTCAAGGATCAACACAAGACGTGGATTTTTTAAGGAATATTTTTTTCAAGGATCAACACAAGGCGTGGATTTTTTAAGAAATATTTTTTCAAGGATCAACACAAGACGTGGATTTTTTAAGGAATATTTTTTCATTAGATATAGATTTAGATATAGCTCCAATCTCTGATTTTAGGTAAATGGTGCACCAAAGTGCCCGAAAATCATTCGATTTGCACCAAATTTTTTTAAGGCATAGGGTATTTAATTAAGTCTAAAATGGCGTGTACTAAGTTTCGTGAAAATCGGTTTTTTACATATAACTCCCATCTATACCTTCGCCCGATTTTACGTAAATGATGCACCAAAGTCCTTGCAAATCTTTTGATTTGCACGAATTTTGGCATAGCGTATTGAATTAAGTCTAGAATGATGTGTACTAAATTTCCTGGATTAAACAAAATATTTTTCAAGGATACACAAGGCGTAAATTTTTTAAGGAATATTTTTTCAAGGATCAACACAAGGCGTGGATTTTTTAAGAAATATTTTTTCAAGGATCAGCACAAGTCGTGGATTTTTTAAGGAATATTTTTTCAAGGATCAACACAAGGCGTGGATTTTTTAAGGAATATTTTTTCAAGGATCAACACAAGGCGTGGATTTTTTAAGGAATATTTTTTCAAGGATCAACACAAGGCGTGGATTTTTTAAGGAATATTTTTTTCAAGGATCTGCCCAAGGCGTGGATTTTTTAAGGAATATTTTTTCAAGGATCTGCCCAAGGCGTGGATTTTTTAAGGAATATTTTTTTCAAGGATCGCCCAAGGCGTGGATTTTTTAAGAAATATTTTTTCAAGGATCAACACAAGGCGTGGATTTTTTAAAGAATATTTTTTCATTAGATATAGATTTAGATATAGCTCCAATCTCTGATTTTAGGTAAATGGTGCACTAAAGTGCCCGAAAATCATTCGATTTGCACCAAATTTGGCATAGGGTATTTAATTAAGTCTAAAATGGCGTGTACTAAGTTTCGTGAAAATCGGTTCAGATTTACATATAACTCCCATCTATACCTTCGCCCGATTTTACGTAAATGATGCACCAAAGTCCTTGCAAATCTTTTGATTTGCACGAATTTTGGCATAGCGTATTGAATTAAGTCTAGAATGATGTGTACTAAATTTCCTGAAAATCGGTTCAGATTTACATATAGCTCCCATATATAGTTCCGACCGATTTTAGGTAAATTGTGCATCAAAGTGCCCGAAAATCATTCGATTTGCACCAATTTTGGCATAGTGTATTTAATTAAGTCTAGAATGACGTGTACTAAATTTCCTGAAAATCGGTTCCGATTTAGATATAGCTCCCATATATAGTTTTGTCCGATTTTATGTAAATGGTACACCAAAGTCCCTATATACCTTTCGATTTGCACGGAATTTGGCGTAGAGTATTGAATTAGGTCCAGAAGGATGTGTGCTAAGTTTCGTGAAAATCGTTGCAGATTTAGATATAGCTCCCATATATAGTTTCGTCCGATTTAAGGTAAATGGGACACCAAAGCCCCTATATATCTTTCGATTTGCACGAAATTTGGCATAAAGTACTGAATTAGGTCAAAAATGACGTGTGCCAAGTTTCAAGAAAATCGGGTCAGATTTATATATAACTCCCATATATATGTTCGACCGATTTTAGGTAAATGGTGCACCAAAGTCCCTGCAAATTATTTGATTGACACGACTTTTGGTATAGGATACTGAATTAAGTCTAGAAGTTATCAAAGTCCATATATATCTTTCGGTTTCCACGAAATTTGGCATAGCGTACTGAACTAAGTCTAAAATGATGTGTACACCTCCTATATATATTTTCGCCCGATTTTAAGTAAATGGTGCACTAAAGATCCATAGCTAGGCCGATTGACACAACGAAAATTAATCTTTGACAAGTTTCCTTGAAATCGGTTCAGATATAGATACAACATAGCTTCTATATAGAATTTCGACTTATTCATGTTAATCGTACACCAAATAATCAATGGGAGTCTGACTGAGATTAAATGTTAAACAGTGCTGCATACCGAAGTATGTCAAGTTTGCTTTAAATCGATGTACGAAATTTAGTATAGGTTGCAAAATGACATTTGTAGGGATTGATGTTAGTCGGTTTAGATATAGATAAAGATTATATATACGTTCGAAGATAAAGATCATATATTTAAGTTCGTTGAATTTCATGTCAAAGTTCCTTCAAAGAGGCGACATCTTTTAGGATACGTATGTACAATATACCCAAAGTGGTGAAGGGTATCATATAGTCGGTCCAGTCCGACTTTAATACTTTCCTTACTGGATTAAGCAATATTTTTGAAAGAATCTACAAGGAGAAGATTTTTTAAGAAATATTTTTTGAAAGAATCCACAAGGCGTGGATAAAATATATATAGTCCAGTCTAAAAAGTAAGACTTTCCACCTAAACTCTATACTATTTTTTTAAAACGATTTCAAAGATAATTCGCTAATTACTATTATATGAACTTTGAGAAAAGGAAAGTAGCAAAAATTCCCTTCCCTCCTCGACTCCTCAAAATGTTCTTCTTTTCCCCACCACACTACCAAGAAGCTACGTTCTAAAAAAATCTCTTCAAAATGCTCACAAGTAAAAACCGTTTTGTTGACTTATGTTAATTGCAAATTGCTGCTGCTGCTTGAATTGCAAAAAAAACTGCAACTCAATGAGCGAGTTGCATACGCCGAAGCGTTAAAAAAGGTTGGCAAGTGCAAACAAAAAAAAAACATTCTATGTAAATAGAAAAAAACTCTTAGCTAACGACGACAACAGCCAACGATGAGCAGTTTTCCAGCGTAATGATGTTAGGCAATTGGCTTATTTTTTCATTCTTAGTTTGCTGACTAGTTTTTTTGTTTTCGTTGCTGTATCTTGAAGTAACTATCAGGCGATTATTCTGATCTATTGGCCTCAAACACTTGAAATGTGTTGACTTTGTACTTGTTCGTGCGTTCGTTCGTACGTTCGCTCATTCACTCGACGATGCCTCGTTAACGAAAGTCGCCGTTGTCGTCAGTAACTGTGCTAAAACAAAATTAAGTGATTTAAACGATTTTTTTATTTAATTAAGGTACTACTCGCTGTGCTCATCCATCATTTAAGTGGATTATAAATATTGGGTTTATTGATCGTTTAATTGAATGGGAAATTTATTTGTAATTATTTTGAAAAGTGAAATGGAAAATGATTTCAATGTTAACACACGAAAGTGGGTCAGTGCATATGAATAGCAATTTTAAATAGTTTGGAGTGCATTGTTTAAAGAATTGTTTCTTTAAGGACCTTCAATAGGCGTGGATTTAAAAAAAAATTAAAGGACCTACACAAGGCGTGGATTTAAAAAAAAAGTAAAGGACCTTCAATAGGCGTGGATTTTTCAAAGAGTATTTCTAAAGGGTTTTCCATCGGCGTGGATAGGCGTGGATTTTTTAAAAATATTTTTTAAGGACCTTCAATAGGCGTGGACTTTTTAAAGAATATTTATTTAAGGACCTTCAACAGGCGTAGACTTTTGAAAGAATATTTATTTAAGGACCTAGGCGTGGATTTTTAAAGAACATTTCTTTAAGGACCTAGGCGTGGATTTTTTAAAGAATATTTCTTTAAGGACCTTGGCGTGGGTTTTTTAAAGAATATTTCTTAAGGGACCTAGACGTGGATTTTTTAAAGAATATTTCTTTAAGGACCTTCAATAGGCGTGGATTTTTTTAAGAATATTTCTTTAAGGACCTTCAATAGGCGTGGATTTTTCAAAGAATATTTATTTAAGGACCTTCAATAGGCGTGGATTTTTTAAGAATATTTTTTAAGGACCTTCAATAGGCGTGGATTTTTTAAGAATATTTTTTAAGGACCTTCAATAGCCGTGGATTTTTTTTAAGAATATTTTTTAAGGACCTTCAATAGGCGTGGATTAAATAAAGGATATTTTTAAGGACCTTCAATAGGCGTGGATTAAATAAAGGATATTTGTAAGGACCTTCAATAGGCGTGGATTTTTTAAGAATATTTATTTAAGGACCTTCAATAGGCGTAAATTTTTTAAGAATATTTTTTAATGACCTTCAATAGGCGTGGATTTATTAAAGACCCCAGAAAGGTCATAAAGAATATTTCTAAAGTGCCTTCAATAGGCGTGATTGTTTTAAAGACCCCAGAAAGGTCATAAAGAATATTTTTGAAATTCCTTCAATAGGCGTGGATTTTTTAAAGACCCCAGAAAGGTCATAAATAATATTTTTGAAGTTCCTTCAATAGACGCGGATTTTTTAAAGACCCCAGAAAGGTCATAAAGAATATTTTTGAAGTTCCTTCAATAGGCGTGGATTTTTTAAAGACTCCACAAAGGTCATAAAGAATATTTTTGAAGTTTCTTCAATAGGCGTGGATTTTTTAAAGACCCCAAAAAGGTCTTAAAGAATGTGTTCAACGATCTTCAGTAAGCGTGGATTTCTCAACGAATAATTTTTAAGGAGTTTTAATAGGCGAGAAAACAATAGCAGTAAAATCGAGATCGTACATAGGCCCATGGTCATCTTAAAATAAATTCTAAAATCTTAAGTCCTTTTTATATCCTCCATCATAGTATGGAGGGTATATTAATTTTGTCATTGTAACGTTTGTAACTCATGGAAATATTCATTTCCGACCCTATAAAGTATATATTCTTGATCAGGGCAAAATTCTAAAACGATCTAGTCCTGTCCGTCCGTCTGTTTTAATCACGCTATCTTCTGAAGGAATTGAGATAGATCGCCAGCAATTTTGCATAGAGTCGTCTTTTGTCTGCAGGCAAGTCAAGTTCGAAGATGGGCTATATTGGTCCACGTTTAGGCATAGCCCCCATATAAGGGTACCGCACAATTTTCGATATTTTGGGGTTCTTGAGCGCGCTTTTCAATCGAATTCGCTGAAATTTGGTACATTGGGTTCTTATTGGGTACCAAATGTCTCCACTAAAAATTATAAATATCGGTTCACTTTTTCTGGTAGCCTCTATATAACGATACCCCCCAATTTACGGTATTTTGGGGGTTCTTGAGCGCGCTTTTCAACCGGATTGTCCCCATATAGGCGTATTCTACCATAGTATAGGAGATAGTCGTTACTCGAAATATCCTACAAATTATGGAATTCTAATACGATGTATCCATCTGACACAAAACAAAAATATTTTGTTCGAAATTGACATATGTCGGGCATTGATTAGCCATAGTCCTCATACAACCATAACCCCAAATATTCGCTAATTCCTACAGTATGTAATCGAAATTGCAGAATTTTGAGGATTGTATATTCTACCATGCGTTATTAGTATCAGTCCACGCTTTGCGGTTTTCATAAACTTACATAAAACCGGTTGGTAGAATTATCGGTATAGGTTCACTTTTTGGTATGTTTCCCATATTATCATTTCATGTCAGTATACCTATGGTGGAGGTTTCCAAAGTTTTTTTGCACTTGTTACTTTTCACAACAACAAAAAATAATAAATCTTTCAAATGCAAACCATACAAACAATTAAAAACGCCTTTATAAAAAATTAACACAATTACAACTTGAATTAAAATTAATTCTTAAATTAAAAAAAGACAAATGTCCCTCTCGCCAAAAATTTCCGAATTTAAAATTGTTCCCCGCTTTCAAAATATTTCATCCCCAAACTTACCCTCCATTATGTCCATAATATTATTGGTAATTTCAACATTGGGAAATTGTAGTGGTGCTGCGGCGGCCAATGCCTTCATGGATAAATTTTCACTGTTGTTGTTATTATTGTTGTTGCTGTTGTTGTTGAAAAATTTCATATTTGTCGCATAATCCTTTTTTATGTGAGTGTCGAATTTAAGGTCTGTTTGTAGTGTGGTCATATCATTAATCATGTTTGAATATTTGTGGGGCTGTGGGTAAACGTTGTTGTTGTTGTTGTCGTTGTTGTGGTCTTTGGCGTCCTCTTTGACGTTCTGGTCGTTGTTGCTGTTGCTTTTATAATTATTTTGATTATTTGTTGCTGTTATTGTTAATGTTGGCGTAAATCCTCTTCGTGGGTTGTGGGTTTTTGTTATCCAACAAAAAATTTTTCAAATATGTTTGTGTTCGGTACACTCACACAGCAAACCAAAAACCGAAATTGTGATAATCTGTAATAATCATAAAAGATATTAATTAGTTCAAGTGTTTAGTTTAAATTTGTGTGGGTGTAAAAGAGAGAAGGGAGGGAGGGTAATTTTAAATGGGGAATTATTTTAAAAGATAATTAATAGATAAAATCATTAGATAATATATATTGATGATTATTATGTTGAGAGAGATAGTGAGAAGCCATAAAAATTCTTCTCAGGCATAAGGACTCTACATAGGTCAATATTTCCTTGAAAAAAATATTTTTAAAAAATCCACGCCTTGATATTTCCTTGAAAAATATTTTTTTTTTACCCTTCACCACTTTGGGTATATTCAACAGATGTAATTCTGCAACCTATACTAAATTTTTGTCAGACATAAAGTTGCTTCTGAATTACAATGGTACAAAATTATGTAAATATGTTTAAAGCAAAATATCGAAATCTAAACCGATTTCTTCGAAACTAGTCACATATTCGGTTACACATATTTATACCCTTCACCCCACTGTGGTACAGGTTATTATGTCTTTGTGCATATGTTTGTAACAGGCAAAACTAATCGAGATAGACCCATGGTTCCTTTTGAGAATATGCATAGAATCACTTTCTGAGTCGATTTATGCATGTCCGTCCGTCTGTCTGTCCATCTTAAATTGTAAACAAAGTACAGGTCGCATTTATAATCCGAATTGGATGAAATTTGGCACAGGTCACATATTCGGCCCAAGGACGAACCCTATTGAAATTGGGAAAAATCGGTTCAGATTTAGATAAAGCTCCCATATATATTTTCGTCCGATTTAAGTTAAATGGTGTACCAAAGTTCCTATATATCTTTCGATTTGCACGAAATTTGGCATAGCGTACTGAATTAAGTCTAGAATTATGTGTGCAAAGTTTCGTGAAAATCGGTTCAGATTTAGATATAGCTCAAATATATATTTAACTCCGATTTTAGAAATGGAAATCTTTTGATTTGCATAAATTTTGGCACAGCATACTGAATTAAGTCTAGAATGATGTGTGCAAAGTTTCGTGAAAATCGGTTCAGATTTAGATATAGCTCCCATGTATAGTTACGTCCGATTTTAGGTAAATAGTCCACCAGAGTCCTTGGAAATCTTTTGATTTGCACGAATTTTGGCATGGCGTACTGAATTAAGTCTAGAATGATTTGTGCAAAGTTTCGTGAAAATCGATTCAGATTTAGAGATAGCTCCCATATATATTTTCATCCGATTTAAGGTAATTGGTGCACCAAAGATCCTATATAGCTTTCGATTTGCACGAAATTCAGCATAGCGTACTGAATTGCGTCTATAATAATATGCTAAGTTCATGAAAATCGGTTCAGATTTAGAAATAGCTCCCATATATAGTTTTTCCCAATTTTAGGTAAATGGTGTGTCAAAGTCCGGAAATCTTTTCATTTGCACGAATTTTGGCAAAGCGTATTGAACTAAGTCTATAATGATGTTGCTAAGCTTCGTGAAAAGGCCATTGCTAGGCCAATTGACACAACGTACTGAAGTAATATACATAAGTCTCTGGCAAGTTTCCCTGAAATCGGTTCATATTTAGATATATAACAAAACCCCGAATATACCCATAGTGGTGAAGGGTATCATATAGTCGGCCCAGTCCGACTTTACTACTTTCTTACTGGTTCAGTATATTTTGTGCATTCGGTCACATTTTGAGTTGTTCATTTACTTATAAATCCAGACTTCGTACAAATCGATGGATATATATGGGCTTTGGGTCATTTACATAAAATCGGACGAAAATATATATATATATATATATATATATATATATACAGTGGCTCCATCGAATAATCGGACAAGTGGTTGTCAGATATAAAAATGCTATACATTTCAAAAAAAATTGTCTAAATGTGAAGTTTTTTTCGCTTTTATTTACACATTACTTACTTATATTTCTGAACAATACAAAAAACAACAACTTTTCTAGTGATAACAGTAAATTTCGTCAGAAAAACAAAATTAACTCAATTTATTGTGTTCAACGCAAAATCGGACAAAGCAAAGTATCAATGTTAAAAAATGAAAAAATCGAGAAATTAATATTTAGTTGCATATCCTTTGTTGTCCAGAACGGCCTGTAAACGCTTCGGTATTGATTTGACCAAATTTTGGCATACCTCCGGCTCTATGGAGTTCCAAGATTCCAGTAAAGCCACCTTAAGCTGTACTAAGGAGTTAAATTTTTTTCATACACTCTACTAGCTAATTCTTCCCAAAGATGCTCAATTACGTTAAGGTCTGGGCTCTGTGCTGGTGTTTGTATAAGTTTTGGGCAGTTATGGGTCAACCAAAGCTTTGCAACACCTGATGTGTCCTTGGGATCGTTGTCTTGATAAAAGGCAAAGTTGTTCGCGATACCCAATTTGTCTGCACTTTGCTTTACATTTTGTTTTAAAATGTTGAGGTAGACAAAATTTTCCTTTTTCCATCAATAAAATGCAAATTGCCTACTCCCGCACTCGACATGCAGCCCCAAACCATAACAGAACCTCCTCCGTGCTTAACAGTGGCTTTTGTATTCTTATGATTAAATTCAGCATTTGGCTTACGCCACACATACATCTTTCCATTTGACCCGTGCAAGTTAAATTTGCTTTCGTCAGTAAACATAATCTTTATATAATGAAAACTATCAATAGAAATGTATTTTAAGATGATCTATCATCAACTTACCTGCTTCCAAAAATCTTCTGGTTTTAGTTAATACTCCTTTTGTCCGATTATGCGATGGAGCCACTGTATATAAGAGATATTTCGAAATCTGAACCGATTTTCACGTAATTTAACACACATCGTTCTAGACTTAATTCAGTACGCTCTGCCAAATTTGGTCCAAATTTAGAGATATATAGGGACTTTGATGCACCGATTTTCACGAAATTTAACACACATCTTTCTAGACTTAATTCAGTACATTATGCAAAATTTCGTGAAAATCGAATGATATATAGGGACTTTGGTGCACCATTAACTTAAATCGGACGAAACTATATATGGGAGCTATTTCTAAATCTTAACCGATTTTTCCCAATTTAAATAGAGTTCGTCCTTGGGCCAACTAAATGAGCTGTGCCAAATTTCATTCAATTCGAATCAAAAATGCGACCTGTACTTTGTTTACAATTTAACATGGACAGACATATGGACGGACATGCATAAATCGAAATCGATTAAAAAGTGATTCTATGCATATTCTCAAAAGGAAATATGGGTCTATCTCGTTTCCTTTTGTCTGTTACAAACATATGCACAAAGACGTAATACCCTGTTTCACTGTGTGGTGAAGGGTATAAAAATCCACGCCTGTATATAATCCTGAAAAACATATTTTATAAAAAATCCTCGCCTGTATAAAACCATAAAAAAATCAATGAAAAATCTAAAAAATCCACGCCTGCACCATCTGTGTTCAAATTTAAATATTTAATATTTTCTTATGTAATTTTTTTGTTTCATCAAATAAAATTTATTACCATTATTATTAAATTCAATTTAATTTTATTTTCAGTCGTTCGTTTTTTTTTCGTTTCCAATTATTTTTTGCTGTTCGTCATTGTCCCACATCTTTTGTTAAGTGAAAACGAGTTTATGTCGGTTGGTGGATTAATATCATATTTACATTAATTAGTTAATTAATAACAAAAATTGCACAAATAATTAGTGTTGTTTAAACGTGTACACACACACACATGCATACACACATACACTCCTCTATGTTTCACATGCTCAACAAAACCCAGTTGTACAAAAAATATCAATTGTCTGCTATTATATAGTTATATAGCTAGTTACTTGGTGATCTAGTTACTTCATACCCCAAAAAGGAACACAAAATAGACTGTTGGATTTTTTTGTCAACTGAAAAAGTTGTTTACACACATCATACCAATTCAGTAGTTACTGGTAATGCAAAGGGTAATGAATCGACTATCGAAATGACTATAACGCAGGCAGGGGACAATTGACTTCCCCAATGACATACACATGTTAAATTCACCAGTCTAGGGCATGAAGTGGTAACTAGTGGTACTTACAGGTAATTAGTAAAATATCTAGTTCATCACCAGTTACTC